>NW_027513008.1:0-297669 GCF_048772815.1 Callospermophilus lateralis
TCACTTTTGAAGCAAAACTCACACACCCTTCATGATAATCCATAACCCTAATGTTAACATTAGATGTACAACTGGTTGAAATGAATGAATGTATATCAATATAAGATTTCGTATATATTTTCAGATATTAATTCAATCCATTATTTAAAGTGGAATCAGTTATATTATTTATTCACAGTATCGTCTATTCATGCATTATCTCTATATTCATAGACACAGGATACACCTCATTGAACTCCAGTACTAATTAATACATCTTCAACATATTGCTCCCAGAAATGGTGGAAGAAATACCCATGTCACCTGATCTACATATACATTTTATCACAGTAATATTCAGGACACAAAAAACACAAACGTCACACTTATGATTGTACCAAACCTAAACGGAAATTGAACATGGATTACTAAAAACATCCATGTCCAGGTTGCCTAATGTGCTCAAATGAAAATCCTATTGGTGACTACATATTTGTTTCTTCCAAAGATTATATAATCAAACTCAACCCTTTTGAAAAAGTCTAATCCTGTCACTCACTTTATACTTTGCCTGATTTTGTAATGTCTCAATTGATATCTTCTTTCCTAGATATTTTCCCCAGTTCATCATTGTGACTGAATCTTCACATGTGGTGACACTTACATTCACCCTCTAACCGAAACCCTATTGCTAAAGAACATTTGTTCCAAATCTATTATTCCCTCCTTCCCTAAACCTACCGAATATCTTCCTAATCCTAACTTCTATCACTTTTTGACTGGATGTTCTCTTCTACATTCCATCATCCCAGGTACAAGATACTATGCCATTGTATATCGATTTATCTGAGACATCTGTGCAGAAAGTAATTCAAAGCTAAGTATACCAATCAAGGGCCCAATGACCTTCTGGGCTTCAAATCTTACTTAGATTTCTGTTTTCATAATTATATTTCACCTATATATTGTTGTAAATATTGCAGGATCCCAATACCTTTATTCATCCTGTAGAATGATTCCTAACTGAAATTGAATCTGTTATTAACCCTAAGCATACACTGTTCCCTCAATCTTACATTACAGAAGAGCAGGGACAGAGTTGGTCTTAAAATACAGGAATGTAGGGGATCTTTAACCTGCTAATAACCACAAAGGTCCTTGCAGAAATGATTCCTGGAGAAGATATAGGCAGCTATGAAGGACCTGAGAGAGCAAAAGTCATCTACCATGGAAAGCAACCTGGTCAGGATGAAGGGTTGTGTCTGAATCATCCTCTCTGATCTTAATGTAGAGAAGATGGACCAAAGCAGGCAATTATGGAGAGCTGTTCCTGGGTGCCTATGTTTGATTTATCATTCTAACTTGTGAAAGTGTCACAGAGAGTAGGGGAAGCCTCCATCTCATGGGACCCTTGGAAGCAACTGTTAGGACAAACTGGTTGCCAAGGCAGTGACCTCATTCAGTTCAGGAAGGAAGTGACCTCACCTCACTTCCTTGGTGATGGAATTCTCTGAACTTGGGATTCGGGAAGCCAGGCACCCAAAAGCAGTCCCAATCCAAGTCCCATTGGTCTCACTTGTTTGGATTTACCGAGGACAGGGTCAGTCTTTTTGGTACCTACTGATGTGAGGATGGCCAAATGCGAGGAAAGCTCTGAATAGGGTCCTTTTTTGAGAAAGCAGGTAGTGGCTCAGCGCTCGCTTCTGACAATTTCAGAGAGGTGGCCAAAGAGACCAGATCTGAGATAGGACAGGCCATTTCTGGTGAACATAGCATGGTCCACCACTCAGAGTAAACTCCGGATAGTCACAGACCTACTTGGGGGAAGGAGGTGTCTTTGTGGGTGTGGGTGTGGGTTTGTGGTTTTGTCTCATATTCTGAGAATAGGTAGGAAAGGCGGTTTACTTGGTTTGGAGTGAACAGCTTTTACTAAGTCATTTGACAAGGCGAGTGTTTCTATGTCTGTGTAACCCACTGTGTCCGTGGTTGTAGATATTAGAAAAGAGGATGCATAATTGGATGTGTCCTGTCTAGTAGAAAGCTTCCCAGCATTCATCCTGCCCAATTTATGAATGTACTGCAGCTTGCCTTATCGATGGGCAACACCTGCTATCTTCCTAAGTTCCTGTTTTCTTTCTGAATTCTGGCCACTCTGTAGAATAGGCTCATGGTTTTGTGTCCAAGGTATGTACCACCTCCAATCTCTGTGACATGGCCATGTACTGAATAGCTGAAAGGAATGGCGACCATGTCAGAAAACTCAGATATCAGTGTGACCATGAAAGTCTCAGTGGAGAAACCCTGCTTTGGGCCTTTAGATTACCTATTGTTCAGCTGCCCTGAAAGTTGAGAGAAACAAAAACCATGAGTACTGAATAAATGTTGCAGCAGTTGGAACATGTCGCTGTATTGAGGTTCCCTCACCAGACTTTAGTTTCCCCAGTTATCTGGACTGTCAACGTAACCTTTTAATTTTAGTGTTGCAGTTGTCCTTCCCCATTAGATACAGTGTAATAATTTCATGTCATCTGATCTTGCAAAATCCTTTTACTAGTATGACCTTTGTGTCTAATAGAGAAATCTTCACTACTGTTACTCAGGGCTGGATAATCGTACTAGCAGACACGAAGACTACCTGTTTAGGTTAGGAATATAAGTAGGTCTTAACCTAAAAAATCTGCCTCTGGCAGCTCCTCTTGGTAGTCTCTTTTTATAGTTATCAGGCATTCCTGTCTGAGAATCCTTCTTTTAGTTTCCAGTCTTACTTATTTTGGGAGGCTAACATAAATTGTATACCTTAAAATTTTATTATTATTATTATTATGATGATGATGATGATTATTATTATTATTAATTAAAATGCCCAGGAATGGCTGTATTTTCGTTTTAACTGTCTTTGCTAACTGCTTAGGATGAAACAGTCAAACTGACTTCTGTTTCTATCTATTTTTCACAGTCAGCTGAGCTTTTATGGGAGTCAATTCTGGGGAAACTTGAGAGCAGCTTCTCAGTTCTGATAGTGCCATTTTCGCTAGGTGGGTCCAGGTCTTGCTTGACCATGTGGTTTCCCTCAGAAGCATAAGAATGTCTCCCTTCTCTGATAACTCTCCTCTTCATGGCAAATGCACTCATTGGCTTTATGTTCACCAGTGGTCTCATTATTTTTCCTGATCTGGAGGTTATTTGGCCCAGAGTTGCAAAACTCTTTAGAGAAGTCCCCTGTTCCCTGGATTCAGACTGACTCAGAGGGCAAGAGCCAAATATTGGTTTTCTTGGCCCTTTTCATTTAACTTTAATTAAATCCTAATCTGAAACATCCAGCAAATAAATTTTAACAGCCTTATATTACAAGTACTGGGATTTAATGTCTATAACTTTATAATTATTTATCTTTTAATTAATTGGGATCTGTATTATTCTGTCTTATAGGTGATGACTTATTATCTTAAATTAACCCATGTTGTGTTCTTAAAGCAACACTTCTGTAAAACACTAACAGGGAATCTTTAGATCACTTATAAGGAAATTACAAAATAAAAATTTTTAACAAGAGTAAAAATACTTAGTTCGTGTAACAGCTACCCTAAATTTTTTGGCTGAGTTATACACTATATCCCCTGTTTAAATCCTAGTAATCTTGACACAAATCAAAAACCAAAGAAACTTTTGAACATAACTTTAAATGAAATAAAATCTGACCTACTGCTTTCGTAGTCATTCTCACATGTTGTAAGATGGGACACACAGCCTTATTTCAGTTAAGGCAGGGCTCTATATGAATCTTTAGTGTTTTAGATCTAAAGGTCATCTTTGTTTTTTAAATATCATTTTACAAAGTTTACATAAATTGTGTCAGGTCACATGAACATTTGCTAACACCGTATGATATCAGATTTAAAACATGAATTAAAGAAAGGCTGAAAGTTTTTAACCTTTACATAGATTAGGCTCTCAATAACTTAAAAATACATTTAAATGGTTCCCCAATGTAAAAAGTAACATAAAACTTTACATATCTTATTGATAACAGGTAAATAAATCCCCAATATATTTTTTTTACCATATAAATTTAGAACAACAGATTGATATAATGCTCTTTTCAAGTTTCTACCTTACAGACTTGTATACCTGGAAGATATGAGCACATTGACAGCAACACAATTACATTGATGTTTCTACATTAACCAAGTTTAGCTTTTAAAGAAATGGCAGTACAGTTCTCTAAAATAACAGTTCTTATTTATTCAGTTGTTTAATTTTTATGGTTGTTTGCTCTAGAAAAAAATAAAACTTAATAACACAGTTTTATGGGTAAACTTATGTTTTCAGAAATTTTTGTCTCTTTAACACATGACTGAATTTTACAATCTTATACACACTTTAGTACAAACTTATACAGACCTTAGTAAATCAATCAGATATCAAACAAAACTACTCATGAATGAGTAATCCCATATGAAATTTACTTTACTTATTTATTAAAATATTAGACAATTGTATTGAAAATTGTAAACCATTTTTTTGTTGTTGAAGGAAAAGTCCTTGAACAAAGGCATATTAGACCTTTTGTAGACATTAATATTTTATTAGATTTTTGAACACCTAGAAAACCTTGTGAGCTTAAATTTAAAGAGCAATTCCCTACAGAACAGAACAGAGGACAGAACCATTCTCATTACTGTCCCGGAGAGGGGTATATGTTAGCCTACCCAGGCCACCTCCCTGTCATCAGAAGTACTCTCCCTTAACTGGATAGCAGATGTTATAAAGGCGTCACTTACCTATGGAGGCCTCCTCTACCAGGAGCTTGCTAATAGTTTTAGTGCTTTGGTTCTCTGCAGTGCTCCACGGACTGAAGGCTCAATCCAAGGCCTTGGAACGTCTTAAGTTGCACACCCCCTAGAGTGGCTCTCCAGTGTGGAGCCCTAGAGGGCAGGCCAGCTTCAGAATTTCCACAGTCTGGTCTTGTGATCTGGTCGGGCAGGGTTATCTCGCTTTGGAACTCCAAAATGTAAGACCAGAATGCAAGAAAAGACCACTGACTCCAATTAAAATCAAATTAAGGCAAGCTTATTATTTCAACCGACCAGGCTGCCTCTCCCTCCCAAAATGGCGGGAACAAGACAGCAACCCAACTTTCCTACAGCCCAGATATGTAGCCCAGAAAGATACACAAAAGGGGGGTTACAGATAAGAGAACTTTGACAAGCATCACACTAATGGTATATTACATTTTTTTTTTTTTTTGCTGGCCCTAACATCAGAATTTATGAGGACCATTAGAGCCTCAGAGACACGTTGTCTGGCCAGGGAAAGAAAAATATTTATGAGGTATCATTAAAGTTTTAGAGAGCGCTGCTATCTGGTCAGAGATCCAGACATGGGTGAGTTCAAGGCACTGGTAGGCATTCCAAGCAGGTTCAGAATTTGCGCTAATTTATAGTAAAGCCAAAATTATATTTTCATGGCTTTGTGGCAAGATGGCCCCCAATTTTAATGAAAGATCAGGTTGGATCTATCAACCCTGTCCCTTACTTTTGGAAACTCCCCTACCACCTCCAAGGTTGTGAACTCCTGAGGATTTTGCATTCCTGATAGGTATTCACAGATTTTCTAACTGTTCTCCTCTAATTGTGTCTTACTTGGGGCCGAAGTAATATGAAGGCATTATTCTGGATGAGAGTGGAAAAATTTTGTGTAGCACATATTTGCATACACATTGGATTCATTATCTAATTTTCCATTCGAAATACTGAATCCCTGACACTAACCAATAGCTGACTAGACTCTGACTACTAAACCATTATGATGGAGAAAAATAACCCAAACAGAATAGAAATACAAGCAGTTCAGAGGAGGAATGGTGTACAGTTGGACTGGTCTTTTGGATGATAAAGGGTTGGTGTTATAAATCCAGTAAATTTTTTGTTTAAATAGTTCTCAATGTGTTTTAAAGTAAACAAATATGTGAATTCCTGTCTCCCTTTCTCTGTAGCCTATTCAGCACATGTAATTTTATATGCACATATAGAATCCTACCTGGTATCACACATACATACTTTTGAGGTTACAGTTACTAGGAAGATACAAATTTTGAGAAGAGATCACTCCTCCAAAACGATTTTGGAACTGAAAATTCAAACTATGGGTGAGCTTCCTAGTTGAAAAACATTATACATAAATCCATGTTTACTAAAATAAATACTTTTGCATCTGTTGATGATATATGTTTAATGATGAATTTCGATAGGCATAAACATTGCTACATTTTAATGTCTGTGTATATATATATATACACACTCTCCAGATTTTTCAAAATATGAAATATATGTGTCTTACATTAACTCCCTGAATTCATTCATGTTCATGTATGTGGATTTATAATCAACTTTTTACAAGATTATTCTCAGAAATATTCATCCACCTGAAATTCATATTTGTTTTCTAGTACTGAAAACTAACTTCAGTTAATGTTGCATACAAATCCTAATATTTCTACAGTAACTGACCCACTTAAACATCATTGCCTGTAGATTTGTATGGGACATAATGTGTATTTTGACGTTCATTTTTTTACAACACTGGTACATTATTATTTCTTCAGTTTATGCACATCATAGGATATATATTTCATCCACAAGTTCACAAATTTATAGGCATTTGTTTCACTTTCAATCACTTACTGCTTCAAAACACATGTATTCCTCCAGGTTTCTTAACTGGTCTTTTCATGAGACTTCTTTCCAAACACATTATATTTGATTTCCATAATCAATTTTGATACAAAGCCCACACACTCTTCATGATAAACCATAAACCTAATATTAAAATTAGATGTACAACCGGTTGGAATGAATGATTGTTTATCAATATAAGATTTCCTATATATTTTCAGATATTAATTCAATCTATTATTTAAAGTGGAATCAGTTATATTATTTATTCACAATATCGTCTATTCATGCATTATCTCTATATTCATAGACACAGGATACACCTCATTGAACTCCAGTACTAATTAATATATCTTCAACATATTGCTCCCAGAAATGGTGGAAGAAATACCCATGTCACCTGATCTACATATACATTTTATCACAGTAATATTCAGGACACAAAAAACACAAACGTCACACTTATGATTGTACCAAACCTAAACGGAAATTGAACATGGATTACTAAAAACATCCATGTCCAGGTTGCCTAATGTGCTCAAATGAAAATCCTATTGGTGATTACATATTTGTTTTTTCCTAAGATTATATATTCAAACTCAAGCCTGTTGAAAATGTCTAATCCTATTACTCACTTTATACTTTGTCTCATTTCGTAATGTCTCTATTGATATCTGTTTTCCTACATATTTTCCCCAGCTCATTATTGTAACTCATTCTTTACATGTGCTTACATTGACATTCACTTTCTAACCAAAACCCTATTGCTAAAAATATTTTGGTCCGAATCCTATACTCACGCTTTTTTCTAAACCTACTGACTATCTTCTTAATCCTACCTACTGTCCCTTTTTGACTGGATGTTCTCTTCGACATTCAATCATCCAAGAAAAAAGGTCCTATGCCATTTTATATCGATTCAGCTGAGGCATGTGTGCAGAACATAATGCAAAACTAAGTCTCCCAATCAAGGGCCCAATGCCCTTCTGAGCTTCAAATCTTACCAGGATTCCTGTTTTCATACTTATATTTCACCTATATATTCTTGTAAATATCGCAGGTTTCCAATACCATTAATCATCCCGCAGAATTATTCCTAACACAAATCGAACATGTTTTTAACCCTAACCATACACTGTTCCCTCAATCTAACATTGCAGAAGAGCAGGGAAAGTGTTGGTCTTACAATACAGGAATGTAGGGGATCTTCCACCTGCTGAGAACCTCAAAGATACATGCAGAAATAATCCCTGGAGAAGATGTATGCAGCTATGAAGGACTTTTGAAAGTGAAAGTCATCTTCCATAGCAAACAACCTGGTCAGGATACAGGTTTGTGTCTGAATCAGCCTCTCTCTTTTTAATGTAGAAAAGATGGACCAAACCAGGCCTTTGTGGAGAGCTCTTCCCAGGTGCCTATGGTTTATATACCATTCTAACTTGTGAAAGTGTCACATGAAGTAGGGGCAGCCTCCATCTCAAGGGACCATAAGAAGAAACTGTTAGCACAAAGTGGTTGCCAAGTCAGTGACCTCATTCATTTCAGGAGGAGGTGACCTCACCTCACTTCCTTGTTTTTGGAAGTCTCTGAACTTGGAATCCAGGAAGGCAGGCACCCAGATCCAGTCCCAGTCCCACTCCCAGTGGTCTCACTTGTTTGGACTTACCAAGGTGAGAATCGGTCTTTCTTGGTGCCTACTAATGTGAAGATGACCAAATGCCAGAAGAGCTCAGAAGATGGGCCTTTCCTGAGAAAGCCGGTAATGGCTCACTGCTGGCTCCTGTCAGCTTCACACAGTTGGCCAAGGATACTAGATCTGAGACAAGATAGTCCAATTCCGTGAAACATAGAATGGCCCACCAGTCAGAGAACACTCTGTATAGTCACAGACCTCCTTGGGGGAAGGAGGTGCCTTTCTGGGTGTGGGTGTGTGTTTGTGGTTTTGTCTCATGTTCTGAGAATAGGTAGGAAAGGCAGTTTGTTTGGTTTGGTGTGAACTGTTTCTGGTAAGTCATTTGACAAGGCGATTGTTTCTATTTCTGTGTATCCCACTGTGTCTGTGGTTGTAGAAATTAGAAAAGAGAATGCATCAATGGATGTTTCCTGTCTAGGAGAAAGCTTCCCAGGATTCATCTTGCCCCAGATATGTACAACCTCCAAGATCTTTGACAAGGCCATGTACTGGACAGCTGAATGGAATGGGAGCATCTCAGAAAACTCAGATATGAGTGTTACCAGGAAAGTCTCAGTGGAGAAACCCTGCAATGGGCCTTTTGCTTGCCTATTGTTATGTTGGCCTGAATGTCAGGAAGGTCTTTGCCTCAGGCCACCCCTTTGTGAAGCCTGAAGAAAACAGTTTTCAAATGGAAATGAGTGGACATCACCTGTGATTCTTTCCTTAGTTGCTTTGGAAAGGGATGTGTCTGAATCAGCATTTTGGCCCTGTGTAAGGCTGTGGCTTAGATTCTTAGCACGTGATGGATCTAAAGAAAGATCCCTTGTGTGCATCCAAAACCAACATCTCCAAAAGAGCACTCATTGTGGATGAAGTCTAACCAACTCCACTAACCAACTCACAGTTATAGTAAATAACTTTTGAAGATGAAGGGACCCCAGTAAACTTTGAAGTAGATACAGGGGCATTATACTCAGCCTTTAAGGCCCCATTGGGCCCTCAAGGGGCTAATGGCAGTAAATATCGGGCTTGGACAACTAAGAGGTACATGGACCTGTGGAAAGGAAAAATCCATCACTCCTTCCTAGTAATCCCAGAGTTCCCGGCCCCATTGATGGGTGGAGATCTGCTCACCAAACTCTGGGCCATAATGACTTTTAACCCTGAAGGCCCCCAAGTGGAATTTCTAAATCCTTCAGTAAAAACTCCTATAGTCATGGCTTTAACAATGTCAGTAGAAAATGTACATCAACTCACTCACCTTGGTTCAAAGAAATTGCAGGCATTCCTGAAAGATCAAGAACAGAGTTTTCTACTAACCGACTCACAGCGAAAGGAAATAACTGAATGGGTATCAAAAGCATCTCAGGTCCATCAATTGGTTAATGCTTACCCTTTTAAGCTTCCTGCAGGAAAACACCTTCGAAGAACCAGACCAGAAAAATTTTCAGAAGTGAACTTTACTGAAATTAAGCCAGCAAGGTATGGACTTAAATATCTCCTAGTCTTTGTAGATACATTTTCAGGATGGATTGAAACCTTCCCCCCCCCCAAAAAAAAAAAAAAACAATGGCTCAAATCGTGGTCAAGATGATACTGAAGGATATTTTTCCAAGATACGGCCTGCCTAAGGTAATAGGGTCTGACAATGCACTGGTGTTCATGGCCCAGGTAAGTCATGGGTTAACCTGTACCCTGGTGATTAATTGGTAGTTACATTATGCTTATAGATCCCAGAGCTCAGGACAGGTAGAAAAAATAAATAGAACCATTAAAGAGACCTTAATGAAATTAAGCTTAGAAACCAGCTAAAAGATTGGACTATACTCCTGCCTTATGCACTGTATCATCTAAAAAATACTCCCTCTGTTTCTTTGTGTAACCTCTCCCCCTGTGAAATTCTCTATGTTGCCCCTCCTCCAGTAAGGGACCTAACCCCAACTCTAAGACCTAAGGATCCCTTCCACACCCCCTTGCTTGACACACTTAAAGCTCTTGAAAGAACTCAGTGATACATGTTAAAACAGCTGGCCACGGCCTACCAACCTGGGGACAAGGAGACTCCACATCGATATCAAGTAAGAGACTTCATCTACATAAGATGACATCAGGTGTCATCCCTGGAACCCCGCTGGAAAGGAAATACCACGTGCTACTTATAACACCTACAGCAGTAAATGTAGACGGAATCCTTTCCTGTATCCATGCCTTCCATCTCAAGCCTGCGCCCTGTCCAGACTCTGGATGGAAACTGGAAATGACTGGTAACCCTTTCAAATTGTGTATTTGGCATGTGTATAAGGCTATAGACTCTCCCCTTGGCCACCACTAGTCCTAACCCTCATCAGCGAATTCAGCAGCAATGGCTGATCACAAATCCTCATAGACCAGAAGAATGGTCTATCTCGCTTACAGCCCACATAGGGACCTGTTGGTCATCTCAACATTTGTCAGCTGCCTATAGGTTTTTCCTATTGGGATATCCCTGATAAAGCAGATCCCACTAAAATTTCATTAAATCCCTTTCGTATCATAGATAATGAAAACAAATATTATGGATGTAGGGACACGTGAGCCAGATGCAGGTTGGCTAGCCTAGATTACTATGTTTGCCTGGAAGACTATCAAAGCCACAAACAGCCACGGCTGTGTGGGGGGAAAGCCGACTTCTTCTGTAAGTCATGGGGATGTTAGCATACAGGGACTGCCTGGTGGAACCCAAACTGCTCATCAAATTCAATACACAGAATTGGCCATATTACCAATTAGACAACCAAAACCTGTGACCCCCAGAGGGGTCTCCAGATCCTCACATTCTGCATGACCTTTTTAACTTCTGCAAGTGCTCAAAAGGGTTAAAGGAGATTCCCCTATGTGGAGGTTTTTTCCCTCCTTTGCTCACATCCTGAACTATACTTCTCCAATAGTTCCTCAAACTCAGCCTTCTGCTCCAGACTCTCTGCTGGCACTCCCACCTCAGCAACCTGATTTCTCCCCTCCAATTACTAGATCAAAAATCAAAACCTCTGCCGGTTCTCAGACAATTGCCCCCTTGCTGAGGTATCCGGTACTGAGGTACCCCTCCACACACTCACTCCTCTCTTCTCCTGTCAGTGCCCGCACTGCGTCCCAAAGCTCAAACCAGCTGAGGAGATCCCTCAGACCCCTATCCAGGATGTAATTAAAATGGCCTTTAAAGTTGCTTTGTCATCACTGTAAACAGGTGACTAAGAATTTAAAATACCTCACATGCTTTTTGGGATACTCACTCCCGTCGTCCCCTCTGCTCTACCTGTTCTACTGCTCAAGTTTTTGTTGCTAGGAAAATCCCAAACCCCTTTTCCAATATTCTTTTACATTTCTACTTCCTCATTCTCAGATCCATGAAACTGCTCTCAGCCTTGCCTTCCACGTCTTCCCCCTCTCTACCAGGCCCACAGAAAAGTCTTAAATGACCTTCTCCAGAAGTCTTCACCATGGCTGACTTTAGGACTTTCAGCAAAAGAGTTCCTTTAAAAGAGTTCACTGTAGATAAACTTCTTCTTTTCGTGTTGCCCTGGTCTACTTGGCAACTGGCGAAAAAAAATCAGCACTCCTGAGCTAGACACACCCATACTAGTTTTTCACAAAATATGTGAACAAGGCCTCTGGCCTTGAGTGGGGGCTTCACAGAGATGGCTACATTTCTAAGATAAAGAAGTTACCAACTAGGCTCCATGGTAACAGCTGGCAGGGCGAAAAAAAAAGAGAAAATATCTCTCCCCCTTTCAGGTGTCCTTGAAAAGTTAACTTGCCCAGAACAGAGGATAAAATAAAAGATAGAAAAACAGCTTTTTGTGAACTTCTGCCGACTTTGAACTTCTGAGCCCCTTCCCTTACATGTTGGGTACAAATTATGAAACTACCTAAACTTGGGGTTCAGGGGATTAATTGATTACAACAGAAGCAATGCCCTCTAAATCCGTTTGCAACCAAATAGGACTTTTTCCCTGTCTTCAGTGCTATCTTAGGTGCTTTGCCTCGTCTGTCCCTATAACAGAAAGATTCTATATACTTAAACATTGTTTATGTTTTCATGAAATAGTCAACAGATGTGATTAATTATGTAATGGTGCAGATGTTTCCCAGAGTGCTCTATGATGACGCAGGTCCATTTAAAGATCAAATAGGAGGGCATGCAACTCAGTTCCGCTGGGAACCTGTATCTCTCACTTTAGCCATCCTATTAGGAATAGGAGTTGCTGCATGAGTGGGCACAGGAATCAATGCCCTAGTCCAAAGGACACAACCAATGCCCTAATTAGAAGCAGCAATAGACAAAAACTTAAAGATAATAAAACCTCCATCACAGCTTTACAGGAATGTTTAACCTCTGTCTATGAATCTGTTTTACAGAACAGGCGAGCGATAAAACCTCCTCTTCATGAGAGAAGGGGGAATTTGTAGTGCATTGAGGGAAGAATGTTGTTTTTGTGCCGGCCACACTGGAGTTGAAAAGAATCTATGAGTAAATAAAGAAAACGCATTGAAGAGCGTCAACGAGAAAGAGAGGCCCAAAAAGGGTGGTTTGAGTCTTGGTTCACACAGTCCGTCTGGTTAACTATGCTTTCATCAGCCCTGGCTGGTCCATTAATAATCCTCATATTATTGCGAACTGTAGGACCCTGTTGGCTAAACCATGGAGTTTCCTTTCTCCAAGCTCAAATTGGACAAGTTAAACTTATGGTAATCAGACAACAATATACCACACTAGAAGACATAAAATGTAACACCCATCAGTGATGACTTTTATGATTAAAAGTAACCAGAAGAAGAAGTGGGGAATGAAAGGTTAATGAAATAGGTACTTGTCACTTCCTGTTTTTCTGTACACTTAACAAAACACTGTTGAAATCTTGAGAACTGTTTGCTAATCTTGTTCCCAGAATGTGATGTCCCCAACTGCCAAACTGCAGAATGTGCTCAGTCACGCAGTTGAAAGCAAACGGCCTACTCGCCCTGACCCATCAATAAACTTCCATCCCTGCCTTCTCCAAGAAAAGTACATAAGCTCTGCTTAAGCTGTTCTCAGGGCTCTCTGCTCTATTCAACTGAGCTCTGAGCCCCAGCATGCTGGACCCACAATGAACCCTTTGTAGTTGCATGAGACAGTCTCTTGGTCATCTCTTCCTCCTATACTCGCCTGACCATTACAATATTTCACCTCTATATTCTTAAAAATATCTCAGGTTCCCAACACCATTATTCATCCAGCAGAATGATTCCTAACACAAATCAAACATGTTATTAATCCTAACCATACCATCTACCCTCAATCTAACTTTACAGAAGAGCAGGCACAGAGTTGGTCTTATAATACAGGAATATAGGGGATCTTTCACCTCCTGAGAAATTCAAAGGTCTATGCAGAAATGATCCCTGGAGAAGATGCAGGCACCTATGAAGGACCTGAGAGAGCAGAAGTCATCTTCCATGGCAAACAACCTGGTCAGGATGAAGGGTTGTGTCTGAATCAGCCTCTCTCTTCTTAATGTAGAGAAGATGGACCAAACCAGGCCTGTGTGGAGAGTTGTTTCCTGGTGCCTATGGTTGATATACTATTCTAACTTGTGAAACTGTCACAGGTAGTAGGAGCAGCCTGCATCTGAAGGGACCCTTGGAAGCAACTGTTAGGACAAAGTGGTTGCCAAGGCAGTGACCTCATTCAGTTCCTGAAGGAAGTGACCTCACCTCACTTCCTTGTTGATGGAACTCTCTGAACTTGGGATCCAGGAAGCCAGGCACACAGAGCCAGTCCCAGTCCCAGTCCCAGTGTTCTCACTTGTTTGGATGTACCAAGGACAGAATCAGTCTTTCTTGGTACCTACTGATGTGAGGAAGGCCAAATGCCAAGAGAGTTCTGAAGACGGGCCTTTCCTGGGAAAAAAGGTAGTTGCTCACAGCTTGCTCTTGACAACTTCACAGAGTTGGATAAGAAGAGGAGATCTGAGACAGGACATGCCATTTTGAGGGAACATAATATGGCCCACCAGTCAGAGGACACTCCAGATAGTCTCAGAATTACTTGGGGTAAGGAGGTGCCTCTGTGGGTGTGGTTGTAGGTTTGTGATTTTCCCTTGTTCTGAAAATAGGTAGGAAAAGTGGTTTGTTTGGATTTAGTGAACATTTTCTAGAAAGTCCCTTGACAAGGCGAGTGTTTCTGTGTCTGTGTATCCCACTGTGTCCATAGTTGTAGACATTAGAAAAGAGAATGCATAAATGGATGTGTCCTGTCTAGTAGAAAGCTTCACAGCATTCATTTTGCCCAATTTATGAATGGACTGTGGCTTGCCTGATCGATGGGCTACACCTGATATCTTCCTAAGTTCCTGTTTTCTTCCTGAATTCTGGAGACTCTCCAGAATAGGCTCATGGTTTTTTGTCCAAGTTATGTACCACCTCCAAGTTCTTTGACATGGCCATGTACTGGATAGCTGAAGGGAATGGCGAGCATCTCAGAAAACTCAGAAATCACTGGGACCAGGAAAGTCTCAGTGGAGAAACCCTGCTTTGGGCCTTATGCTTACCTATTGTTCTGTTGCCCTGAATTTCAGGAAGGCCTTTGCCTCAGGCCACACCTTTTTGAAGCCTGAAAAGAAGAGTTTTGCAATGGAAATAAATGGGCATTACCTGTGGCTCTTTGCTTAATTTCTTTGAAAAGAATGTGTCTTATTCAGACTCTAGAGCCTGTGTGAGGTGGTGGTTTAGAGTCTCAGCACCTGATGGATCTAAAGAAAGATTCCATGTGTACATCCAAAACCAAAATGGCCAAAGAGCAGTCCTTGTGGATGAAGTCTCTCACCTTGCTCTGTAACTTTCTTGACCTCCATCAAGTGAGAATAGGGATTCTTTGGGTCAAATAAGTTCCTCAAACCCTGCAGAGGCTAGCCCATAGGTGCTTAGATTTTCTCATGACTCCAATTCACATAAAGAATCTAAAACCCACAGTCAGTAGGCCTCAAATTTGAGAAGCAGAGCAGTATTAATGGCAGGCCTTTTTGATCATTCCTGGTTCACAGGAAGGGTGTACAGGCCACCCTGACTTTAGGCAAATGAGATGCAAGGGAGATTTTTTGGACACTGTCTTGGCGTGAACACCTCATGGAAACCTCCAGCCAGAAGTTACGATGAGTGTCTAAATGGAAGAAGATGAGGTCATGTGGGATTGTTTTGGTTTGAATCGTGGTCATTTGTGTGGCGGTTGGAAGAGACGACTGGGTCCACCTTGGCATGAACTCTGGTGTGATTACCCTAAGAGACTGCATTCTGGAACTGACGTCATCGAAGTATTTCCATGAATTGTGTTGGAATTTTAGGAGGCCACGCATGAGATTTGCCCTTGGAAACTGAGATCTAGGCCCAGGGTTGCTTTCCGCAGAGCACTGGGAATCTCAGCCAAGATATCACATGATTTTATTCTGAACGACTTGGCAGCCATAGTTGAGAGTCAAAACACACATGGACCTCACGTTGTAGACCTCAATGCACCTTGCTTCATGTGACCTTTTGGCTACTCGTTGGGAAGACTTGCCTCTGAGAGTTCTCCAAAGCTTTTATGGAAATGAGCATCCTCAACATTTAATTGTTCCTGAATGAATTGAAACCCACATTGCCTCCAACTTCATGCTTGAAAAATGGCTCGATAAATACCATGAAATTTTTTTTTAAATTTTCATGAACAGGTGGCACTGGAGGACCTTTGGATATCCTGTTGATGATTATGAGTATACCAGACAGTGCCTTGATTGACTGGGTTTCAAGAAAATGGTGTAGAACAGAGATGCCAGTAAGTTGGAGTCTGCTGACTAGTGGGCTTATAGCCGTGGTGGGCAGGTGTGTGATGGAATATCTGTGGTGGGGCCATGTGGATCTGCCATTGGCTTCCAAATGGCTTGTGGCTGACATGGTGCAGCCAACAGACCCTTACAAGTAAAGGGACCTTGTTATATGGAGAGGTTTCAGGGGAATGTTCAGAATCAGGTTGCTATGGTCAAGGGGCAAGCTATGAGGGATAGAACCTTGGTTAGTGCATTCTCCTACAGACCCTGACCCACCACATATGACAGAACTCCCTTCAGCACTGTTTTTCAGTTGAACTCCTTGTATTTCGTGAAGCAAATACTAAACACCCAGTGCAGCAGCAATAAACACCACAAAATGTGGAGGATGACCCAATGACTTCACAGTCCACAAGGGGAGACACTTAGCCCCCAGTGGCCCCAGTTTACCGACTAGGATTGAATTCAGCACTGCTACAGCATGTTCATTGGAAAATATTAAACCATGTCCTCCAGGTAACATAGATGCAGACCCAGCTGTAATGGTCTCACTACAAGGAAGGTAAAGCTCCTGACAACAACATATATTTCAAGTGCTCAAACTCAGAGGCAGTTTCTCAAGAAGTCTTTATGCCAGCACAGCTCCATGTTTGTGGAGTGTTTACCCTGTCCCTTACTTTTGGAAACTACTCTACCACCTCCCAGGTTGTAAACTTTTGAGCATATTCCATTCCAGATATTTATTCCCAGATTTTCTAACTCTTGACTTTTAATGATGTATTACTTGGGACGAGGGTAATGTCAAGGCATTGTTCTGGATGAGAGTGGGAAAATTTTTGTGTAGCATATATTTGCATACACATTTGGTCCATTTTCCAATTTTCCATTCGAAATACTGAATACCGGACACTGACACCTAATCTACTAGACTCTGACTACTAATCCTAATAAGATGGAGAAAAACAACCCAAACAGAATAGAATTACAAGCATTTCAGAGGAGGCATGGTGTATAGTTGGACTTGCATTTTGCATTATATAAGGTAGGAGTTATACATCTAGTCAATTTTGTGTTGAAATAGTTCCCCATGTGTTTTTCTTTCGATTATTTTATTTTATTTTATTTTATTTTATTAGTTGGTTGTTCAAAACATAACAAAGCTCTTGACATATCGTATTTAATACATTAGATTCAAGTGGGTTATGAACTCCCATTTTTACCCCAAATATGGATTGCAGAATCACATCGGTTACACATCCACATTTTACATAATGCCCTATTAGTAACTTGTATTCTGGTACCTTTCCTATCCTCTACTATCCCTGCTCCCCTCCACTCCCATCTTCTCTCTCTACCGAATCTACTGTAATTCATTTCTCTCTTTGTTTATTTTCCAATTCCCCAACAACCTCTTATATGTAATTTTGTGTAACAATGAGGGTCTCCCTCCATTACCATGAAATTTACCTTTTCTCTACCTCCCCCCCCAACTCACGTCTCTGTTTAATGTTAATCTTTTCTTCCTGCTCTTCCTCCCTGCTATGTTCTTAGTTGCTCTCATTATATCAAATAAGACATTTGGTATTTGTTTTCTACGATTGGCTAGCTTCACTAAGCATTATCTGCTCTAGTGCCATCCATTTCCCTGCAAATTCCATTTTTTTGTCATTTTTTAGTGCTGCATATTACTCCATGGTGTATAAATGCCACATTTTTTTAATCCATTCATCTATTGTAGGGCATCTGGGTTGGTTCCACAGTCTAGCAATTGTGAATTGTGCTGCTATGAACATCGATGTGGCAGTATCACTGTAATACGCTCTTTTAAGATTCAGGGAATAGTCCGAGAAGGGCAATAGCTTGGTCAAATGGTGGTTCCATTCCCAGCTTTCCCAGGATTCTCCATACTGCTTTCCAAATTGGCCGCACCAGTTTGCAGTCCCACCAGCAATGTACAAGAGTACCCTTTTCCCCACATCCTCAGCAGCACTTGTTGTTGTTTGACTTCCTAAAGGCTGTCAATCTTACTGGAGTGAGATGGTATCTTAGGGTGGTTTTGATTTGCATTTCTCTGACTGCTAGAGATGGTGAGCATTTTTTCATGTACTTATTGATTGATTGTATGTCCTCCTTTGAGAAGTGTCCTTTCAGGTCCTTGGCCCATTTGTTGATTGGGTTATTTGTTATCTTATTGTCTAATTGTTTGAGTTTTTTGTATACTCTGGATATTAGGGCTCTATCTGAAGTGTGATGAGTAAAAATTTGTTCCCATGATGTAGGCTTCCTATTTACCTCTCTTATTGTTTCTTTTGCTGAGAAAAAACTTTTTAATTTAAGTAAGTCCCATTTGTTGATTCTTGTTATTAACTCTTGTGCTATGGGTGTCCTATTAAGGAATTTGGAGCCCGACCCCACAATATGTAGACCAGAGCCAACTTTTTCTTCTAACACATGCAGAGTCTCTGATTTGATATCTAGCTCCATGATCCACTTTGAGTTAACTCTCTTGTGCATGGTGAGAGGATGGGATTAAGTTCCATTTTGTTGCATATGGATTTTCAGTTTACCCAACACCATTTGTTGAAGATGCTATCCTTCCTCCATTGCATGCTTTTAGCTCCTTTATCAAATATAACATAGTTGTAGCTTTGTGGATTAGTCTCTTGTGTCCTGTATACCGTACCACTGGTCTACCCGCCTGTTTTGGTACCAGTACCATGCTGTTTTTGTTACTATTGCTCTGTAATATAGTTTGAAATCTGGTATCACTATACCGCCTGATTCACACTTCCTGCTTAGAATTGCTTTTGTATTTCTGGGTCTTATATTTTTCCATATGAATTTCATGATTGCTTTCTCTATTTCTACAAGAAATGCCATTGGGATTTTGATTGGCATTGCATTAAACCTATAGATAACTTTTGGTAATATCGCCATTTTGATGATGTTAGTTCTGCCTATCCATGAACAGGGTATATTTTTCCATCTTCTAATATCTTCTTCTACTTCTTTTTTTAGGGTTATATTGATTTATTGTATAAATCTTTCACCTCTTTTGTTAGGTTGATTCCCATGTATTTAATTTTTTTGAGCATGTTTTGAATGAACTGCTTTTCCTCATTTCCGTTTCAGAAGATTTGTTGCTGGTATACAGAAAGGCCTTCGATTTATGCGTGTTGATTTTAGATCCTGCTACTTTGCTGAATTCATTTATTAGTTCTAGTAGTTTTTTTTGTAGACCCTTTTGGGTCTTCTATGATTCTATAGAATCATGTCACCAGCACATAGTGATAATTTACGTTCTTCTTTTCCTATTTTTATGGCTTTGATTTCTTTCGTCTAATTTCTCTGGCCAGTGTTTTGAGAACTATATTGAATTGAAGTGTGGATAGAGGGCATCCTTGTCTTGTTCCAGATTTTAGAGTGAATGCCTTCAATTTTTCTCCATTCAGAATGATCCTAGCCTGAGGCTTAGCATAGATAGCTTTTACAATGTCGAGGTAAGTTCCTGTTATCCCTAGTTTTTTTAATGTTTTGAACATAAAGGGATGCTGTACTTTGTCAACTGCTCTTTCTGCATCTATCAAGATGATCATATGGTTCTTATCTTTAAGTCAATTGATGTGGTGAATAATATTTATTGATTTCCATATATTAAAACATCCTTGCATCCCAGGGATGAATCCTACTTGATCGTGGTGCACAATTATTTTTTATGTGCCTTTCAATACGATTCTCCAGAATTTTACTGAGGATTCTTGCATCTAGCTTCATCAGAGATATTGGTCTGTACTTTTCTTTCTTTGAGGTGTCTTTGTCTTGTTTCAGAATAAGGGTGATGTTGGCCTCATAGAATGAATTTGGCAGAGCTCCCTCTTTATCTGTTTCTCGAAATAACTTGAAAAGTATTGGTATTAATTCTTCTTTAAAGGTTTTGTAAAATTCTGCTGTATACCCATCTGGTCCTGGGCTTTTCTTGGTTGGTAGTCTTTTGATTGCTTCCTCTAAATCATCCATTGATATTGGTATGTTTAAATTGTGTGTATCCTACTGACTCAGTCTGGGCAAATCATGTAACTTAAGAAATTTACCGATGTCTTCATATTTTCTATTTTATTGGAATATAGGTTTTCAAAATAATTTCTAATTGTCTTCTGTATTTCTGTAGCATCTGTTGTGATATTGCCTTTTTCATCCTGTATGTTTGTAATTTGAGTTCTCTCTCTTCTTCTCTTCCTTAGCATGGCTAAGAGTCTGTTGATCTTATTTATTTTTTCGAAGAACCAACTTTTATTTTTGTCAGTTTTTTCAATAGTTTCTTTTGTTTCAATTTCATTGGTTTCCACTCTGATTTTAATTATTTCTTGCCTTCTGCTACATTTGCTGTTGTTTTGCTCTTCCTTTTCTAGGGCTTTTAGATGAAGTGTGAGCTCATTTATTTGTTGGTTTTTGCTTTTTTTGATGAATGACCTCCAGGTGATGAATTTCCCTCTTAAAATTGCTTTCATTGTGTCCCATAGATTCCGATATGTTGTGTCTGTATTTTCATTTATCTCTAAGAATTTTTTGATTCCCTCCTTTATGTCTTCTGTAACCCATGGATTATTCAGTAACATATTGTTTATTTTCCTAGTGATGTAGGATTTTTTCTTCCTTCTTTTATCATTGATTTACAGTTTCATTCCATTATGATCAGATAAAATTGCATTGTATTATCTCCACCTCTTTATATTTACTGAGTGTTGCCCTATTGCATAATATATGCTCTATTTTTGAGAGGGATCCATGTGCTGCTGAAAAAAAGTATATCCACTTGATGATGGTTGATATATTCTATATATGTCAGTTAAGTCTAGGATATTGATTGTGATATTGAGTTCTATATTTTCTTTATTTAACTTTTGTTTGGAGGATCTGTCTAATGGTGAGAGAGGTGTGTTGAAGTCACCCATAATTATTAGGTTGTGGTCTATTTGATTCTTGAACTTGAGAAGAATTTGTTTTATGAACATTGCAACACCATTATTTGGTGCATAAATATTGAAAATTGTTATGTCTTGTTGGTGAATGGTTTCTTTTAACAGTATATAATGTCCTTCTTATCCCTTTTGATTAACTTAGTCTTCACTTCGATTTTATTCTATATGAGGATGGCCACCCCTGCTTGCTTACGAGGACCGTGTGCATGGTATAAATTTTCCCAACTTTTCACCTTCAGCCTGTGTATGTCTTTTCCATTCAGATGTGTCTCCTGGAGGCAACATATTGTTGGATTTGTTTTATTAATCCAAGTTACCAGCCTATGTTGCTTTATTGGAGATTTTAAGCCATAAACGTTTAGAGCTACTATTGATGTATGGTTTGTACTTCCAGCCATGTTTAATTATTTATCTTTGTTTTTAATTTACTTTGTTTCTCCTTGATTAGCTTTCCCCCTGCACTCTGTCATTACCCAGTCACTTCCCACTGATGGTTTTGGTTGTTGTTTTTCATTTCTTCCTCATGTAGTGTTTTTCTTAAGATGCTTTGCAATGCTGGTTTTCTGGCTGCAAATTCTTTTAGCTTTTGTTAATCATGAAAGATTTTTATTTTATTTTCGTACCTGAAGGTTAATTTTGCTGGATCCAGAATTCTTGGTTGGCATCCATTGTCTTTCAGTGTTTAAAATACGTTGTTCCAAGATCTTCTCGCTTTCATCAACTGTGATGAAACATCCTTTGTTAACCTTATTGATTTACCCCTGAATGTAGTCTGCCTCCTTTTTCTTGTAGCTTTTAATATTTTCTCTTTGTTCTGTATATTAGATATGTTTATAACAAATGTCTTGGTGTTGGTCTACTGTGACTTTTTGTGCTCAGTGTCCTCTATGAATCTACAATTTGTATATCCGTTTCTTTTTTTATTTCTGGAAAGTTTTCTGTAATTATTTCATTCAGTAGGTTACTCATTCCCGTGGTTTGAATCTCTGGACCTTCCTCTATCCAGATGACTCATAAATTTGGTTTTTTATATGTTATCCCATATCTCTTGGATGATTTTCTCTGATTTTTTACCAGCCTTTCTGAGTTGGCTAGACTCTTTTCAAGATGATATATTTTGTCTTCATTATGTGACATTCTGTCTTCTACTTGCTCCACTCTTTTAGTAATTCTCTCAATTGAGTTTTTAATTTGGTTTTTCGTTTCCTTCATTTCTAGAATTATTGTATGATTTTTCTTATTATCTCTATCTCCGTATAAAGATGCTTAACTTCTTTTTTTTAATCTGTTCATGTAATTCATTTTCAATGTGTTCTTTCACTGTTTGGATTTGCTGTCTCATATCTTCTTTAAGGTTCCATTCCATCTGTCTAAGGTATTCCTTGAGTTCTTTATATGATCATTTTTCTGATGACTCTAGGTCCTCCTGAGTATTTAGGCTGTCCTTCATTGTTTGTACTCTTTTTCTTTCTTGCTTTCTTATGCTGCTCATATTACTTCTTGTTCTGTTTGAGTGCTGAGTTACTGATTAGTCTTATAAATTTATTTCATGCTTGGGAGGAAAGATATTAGAAGGGAAGGGAAGAAGTCAATAAGAGAATGAGAGTAGGCAGGTAGAATTCAAGGAAGGGGGAAAAAGAAAATTGAAAAGAAATGAAAAGACAAAAGAAAAAAACAGAAAATAAAGAATGAAAGAAAAATTAAAAAAATAATAATGATAATAAAAAAAATGAAAATTACAATTTAATAATAATAATAATAATTAATAATAAAATAAAGAAATTTAAAAACTTAAAAACATTAAAAAAGTTAAAGAAAAACAACAACAACAAGAATGAAAATGAAAGAAAAAGAAAAAAAAAACAAAAAAACCCCAAATTTAAAAAATAAATAAATAATGATAATAATAAATGCAGTCATAGAGTTTGATTAACTTCTCTTCCAATAGGTGGTGCTGTGCCCACTGGGCCGAGGTTCTCCTCTCAGTAGGTGGGAACCAATCACTATGCAGCTGCTCTTCCTTCCAGACTGGGCGGGTGTCCAATCCTGACACCCTAGGGCCTTCTCTTGTGTTTCCTCAAGCCATGCCCTGCTCACCTGCGACGCTCACCACAATACTGGCAACACGCCAGGTCTGCTGCTCCTGGGAGACCTGTTTTTATGAATACCTGGGCACACTCTCCCGGTTTGCTTCCCTCAGACCCTAAGTTTGTAGAGCTTGGGGCTGAGATCCCCAAGCGAATTTGTTTGCCCTCCGGGAGCCACGCCCCAGTAGCTGGTGCAAGAGACCTCAGTTGTCAGCACTGGTGGGAGCGGTAGCCTGGAGTTCTGTGCCACAAGTCCCACGCCACTCCTGATTTTCTCGGTCTGGCTATCGCGCTCATGGTAGAGCTGAGAGGGACCCTTACGGGAGAGCTGGGAGGGGCCCTTAAGGATTCCCTGCTGTGTGGAGAGAGATGGCTAGGGAATTACAAACCTGTCGCGCTGGTTTCAATGAAGTTATCTCTTCCATCCTTGACGTCAGTTCTATGTCATGGTGGTATCCCATGCAAATGGTGATCATTCGTTCCCTTTGCCGGGTGACCGATGCAACTGGTGGGTCCTGACTGTCTCTCCCATGCCCCGTTTCAATCCTTTGGTCACTGCCTATGAAGGCTAGGTTGGCTTCTACCTCTGTAAGTTCAGAAGGGCAGACCAGTTATTTCAGCTGGATTGTTAGTGTTGAGTCACGAAACGCAGGCAAACCAGAGGTTGAATGCAACCGATCCGGGCTCGGTGTGTGTTGTGCGTGGCCCAGACTGTTCACCCCAGATTCATGTCAGTGCATCATTGCCTAGTGATCCTGAGCAAACAGTATTTAGACAGTTTATGACTCCCTATTCCAGTGCAGCTGAAGAGGTCAGAGACTTGATCTCTCCATACCCGCCGCCATTTTGGATATCTCTCCATGTGTTTTAAAGTTAACAAATATGTGAATTCCTATCTCCCTTTCTCTGTAGCCTATTCAGCAGATGTGTTTTGATATGCACATATAGAATCCTAACTTGTATCACATGTACATTCTTGTGAGGTGGCTGACTTGGCAGACACAAATTGTGAGAAGAGATCACTATCCTAAACACTGCTGGAACTAAAAATTCAACCAATGGGTGAGCTTCCTAGTTGAACAACATTATACATAAATCCATGTTGAGTAAATTGAATATTTTTGGATCTGTGGATGATATATATATCTCGATCAATTACGATTGGCATATCTATTGCTACTTTTGAATGTCTGTGTATGTGTTTTGTTATATATATATATATATATATATATATATATATATATACAATCTCCAGATTTTTAAAATATGAAATATATGTGTCTTATATACACTCCCTAAATTCATTCATGTTCACGTATGTGGATTTATAATCAACTTTTCACAATATTATTCTCAGAAATATTCATCCACCTGAAATACATATTTGTTTTCTAGTACTGAAAACTAACTTCAGTGAATGGTACATACATATCCTAATATTTCTAGAGTTACTGTCCCAGTTGAACATGAAGGCAAGTAGATTCCTATGGTACATGATTTGTATTTTTACGTTCATTTTTATTCAAAACTGGTACATTACTATTTCTTAAGTTTATGCACATCATAGGATATATATTTTATCCACAAGTTCGCAAATTTATACGAATTTGTTTCACTTTCAATCACTTCCTGCTTCAGGACACATGTATTCTTCCATCTTTCTTGACTGGTCTCTTCCTGAGACCTCTTTCAAAACACATTATTTTCGATTTCCATAATCACTTTTGAAGCAAAACTCACATCCCCTTCATGATAAATTATAACTCTGATATTTCCAATGGATGTATAACTGGTTTGAATGAATGATTGTATACCAATATCAGATTTCTTATATATTTTCAGATATCAATTCAATCCATTATTTAGAGTAAAACCAGTTATATTATTTATTCACAGTATGGTCTATGCATGCTTTTTCTTTATATTCATAGACACAGTGTACACCTCTTTGTACCCCCAATACTAATTTATATGTCTTCAAAATATTGCTCCCAGAAATGGTGGAAGAAATACGCATGTCACCTGATCTACATATACATTTTATCACAGAAATATTCTGGACACAAAATGCAAAGATCACACTTATGATTGTACCAAAGCCTAAGTGGAAAGTAAACATGGATTACTAAAATCATCCATGTCCAAGTTGCCTAATGCTCTCAAATGTCAATCCTATTGGTGACTACATATTTGTTTCCTCTTAAGATTATATATTCAAACTCAACCCGATTGAAAATGTTTAATCCTATCCCTCACTTTATACATTGCCTGATTTCATAATGTCTCTATTGCCATCTGCTTTCTTACATATTTTCCACAGTTCACCACTGTGACTGAACCTTCACATGTGCTGACATTTGCTTTCACACTCTAATTGATAACTTATTGCTGAAGAACTTTTTTTCCAAATCCTATACTCACTCTTCTTCCTAAACCTACTGACTATCTTCCTAATCCTACTGACTATCCCTTTTTGACTGGATATTCTCTTCTACATTCAATCATCCAACGTACAAGGTCTTATGCCATTGTATATCGATTTATCTGAGACATCTGTGAGAATGCAATTCAATGGTAAGTATCCCAATCAAGGGCCCAATGATTTTCTGAGCTTCAAATCTTACTTAGATTTATTTTTTCATACATGTATTTCACCTCTATATTCTTATAAATATCGCATGTTCCCAATACCATTAATCATCCAGCAGAATGATTCCTAAGCCAAATGGAAAATGTTATTCACCCTAACCATACACTGTTCCCTCAATCTCATTTTACAGAAGAGCAGGGACAGTGTTGGTCTTACAATACAGAAATGTAGTGGATCTTCCATCTGCTGAGAACCTCAAAGCTCCATGCAGAAATGATCCCTGGAGAAGATGTAGGCAGCTATGAAAGACCTGAGAGAGCAAAAATCATCTTCCATGGCAAACAACCTGGTCAGGATGAAGGGTTGCATCAGAATCAGCAAATCTCTCCTTAATGTAGAGAAGATGGACAAAACCATGCCTGTGTGGAGAGCTGTTACCATTTGCCTACAGGTGACATACCATTCTACCATGTGAAAGTGTGACAGGAAGTAGGGGCAGCCTCCATCTCATGGTACCTTTGGAAGCAATTGTTATGATAAAGTGGTTGCTAAGGCAGTGATCTCATTCAGTTCCTGAAGAAAGTGATCTCATCTCACTTCCTTGGTGATGGAACTCTCTGAACTTGGGATACAGAAAGCCAGGCACCCAGAGCCAGTCCCAGTCCTAGTCCCAGTGGTCTCACTTTTTTGGATTAACCAAGGACAGAGTCAGTCTTTCTTGGTACCTACTGATGTGAGGATGGCCAAATGCCAGGAAAGCTCGGAAGAGGGGCTCTTCCTGAGAAAGCAGGTAGTGGCTCAACCATGGCTCCTGACAACTTCACAGAGTTGGCCAAGAAGACCAGATCTGAGACAGGACAGGCCATTTTGGGGGATCATAGTATGACCCATCAGTCAGAGCACACACTGGACAGTCACAGACCTATTTGAGGGAAGGAGGTGCCATTGTGGGTGTGGGTGTGGGTTTGTGGTTTTGTCTCATGTTCTGAGAATAGGTAGGAAAGGCGGTTTGTTTGATTTGGAGTGAACAGTTTCTAGTAAGTCGTTTGACAGCGCAAGTGTTTCTATGTCTGTGTATCCCACTGTGTTTGTACTTGTACACATTAGAAAAGAGAATGCATTAATTGATGTGTCCTGTCTCGTAGAAAGCTTCCCAGCATTCATCCAGCCCAATTTATGAATTGACTATGGCTTGCCTTATTGATGGGCAATACCTGCTACCTTCCTAAGTTGCTGTTTTCTTCCTGAATTATGGCCACTTTCCAGAATAGGCTCATGGTTTTGTGTCCAAGATATGTACTACCTCCAAGCTCGGTGACATGGCCATGTACTGGATAGCTGAAGGGAATGGCGAGCATCTCAGAAAACTCAGATATCAGTGTGACCAGTAAAGTCTCAGTGGAGAATCCCTGCTTTGGGCCATTTGCTTACCTATTGTTCTGTTGCCCTGAGAGTCAGGAAGGTTTTTGTCTCAGGCCACAGCTTTTTGAATCCTGAAGAAAAGATTTTTCAAATGGAAATTAATAGGATTCACCTTTGGCTCTTTTCTTAATTGATTTGGAAAGAGGTGTGTCTGAATCAGCCTCTTGGCCCAGTGTGATTCTTTGACTTAGATACTCAGCACCTGATGGATCTAAAGAAAGATCCCATGTGTGCATCCAAATCCAAAATGGCAAAAAAGAGCAGTCATTGTGGATGAAGTCTTTTGCCTTCCTCTGTAAGGTTTCTGAATTCCATCAAGTGAGAATAGGGATCATTTGGGTCAAATGATTTCTTCAAATTAATTCAGAAGCTTTCCAATAGGTGCTTGGGTTTTCTCATCTCTCCAATTTACATAAAGAATGTGTACCCGACACTCGGTAGGCCTCAAATTGGTGAAGCAGAGCAATATTAAGGTCAGGCCTATTTGATCACTCCTGGTACACAGGAAGGATGTACAGGCCACCGGGAATTTAGGCAAATGAGGGCAACGGAGCTTATTTTGGACACTGTCTTGGGCTATGCTAATGCTCTCAAATGTCAATCCTATTGTTGACTTCATCTTTGTTTCTTCCTAAGCTCATACATTCAACCTCAACCCTGTAGAAAATATCTAATCCCATAACTCACTTTATTCTTTTCCTGATTTCCTAATGTCTCTATTGATATCTGCTTTTCTACATATTTTCCCCTGTTCATCATTGTGACTGACTCTTCACTTGTGTTGATATTTACATTGACTCTCTAACCAAAACCCTATTGGCAAAGAACTTTTGTTCCAAATCCTATACTCACTTTTCTTCCTAAACCTACCAACTATCTTCCTAATCCTACTGACTATAACTTTTTGAATAGATGTTCTCTTCTACATTCAATCATCCAAGTAAAGTTTGGGCGAGTGCCGGAGAAAGAGACCACCAAGAGACTATCTCATGCAACAGCAAAGGTTTTATTGGGGGTCCAGCATGCTGGGGCTCAGAGCTCACTTGAATAGAGCAGAGAGACCTGACAACAGCTTAAGCAGAGCTTATATACTTTCCTTGCAGAGGGCAGGGATGGAAGTTCATTGATGGGTCAGGGAGAGTGGATGGTTTGTATTCAACTGGGTGAGGGAGTACATTCTGCAGTTTGGTAATTGGGGACAGCATATTCTGGGAACAAGATTAGCAAACAGTTCTCAAGATTTCAACAGTGTTTTGTTACGCATACAGAAAAACAGGAAGTGACAAGTACATATTTTATTAACCTTTCATTCCCCACTTCTTCTTCTGGCTACTTTTAAACATAAAAGTGATCATTGTGGGGTGTCACATTCTATGTCTGCTAGTGGGGTATTACCATAAGTTTAATTTGTCCAATTTGAGCTTGGAGAAAAGAAATTACACGGTTGAGAAAACAGGGTTTTATAGTTAGCAATAATATGAGGATTATTATTGGACTGGCTAGGGTTGATAAAAACGTAGTTAACCAGGGGGACTGTGTAAAAAAAGACTCAAACTACCATTCTTGGGCCTCTCTCTCTCTCGTTGTCGCTCTTCAAGGCATCTTTTTAATTTACTCATAGATTTTTTTTTACAACTCCAGTATTGTAGACATAAAAACAACATTCTTCCCTCAATGAAGCACAAAGGCCCCCTTCTCTCATGAAAAGGAGGTCCAACCCTGGACTGTTCTGTAAAACAACTTCAGAGAGAGAGGTTAAAGATTCGTTCAAAGCTGTGATGGAGGTTTCTAATATCTTTAATTTTTGATCTATTGCTGCTTTGGGTCATTTGTTGTGTCCCATGGGCCAGAGCAATGGTTCCCGTGCCCTACCCTGCAGTAACTACTATTCGTAATAGAATGGCTAAGGTGAGGGACATATGTTTTCAGCGGAACCGTGTTCTATGCCCCCCTCTTTGATCTTCAAATGAACCTGCATCATGATAGAGCACTCTGGGAAACATCTGCACCATTACACAATTAATCACATCTGTTGACCATTTCATGAAAACATAAACAGTGTTTAAGTATATAGAATTATACTGTTGTAGGGACGGACAAGGCAAGGCACCTAAGATAGCACCAAAGACAGGAAAACAGTCTTTTTTGGTTGCAACCAGATTCAGGGGACATTGCTTCTGTTGTAATCAATTAATCCCCTGAAACCCAAGTTTAGGTAGTTTCAGAATTTTGTACACAACACGTAAGGAAAGGGGCTCAGAAGTTCACAGTCTGCAGAAGTTCACAAAAAGCAGTTTTCGTTTCTGTTTTTTCCTCAGTTTGGGGCAAGTTAACTTTTCAAGGACACCTATGTGGGGGAGAGCTTTTTCTTCCCTTTCTTTTTTTTCAACCTGCCAGCTGTTTCCATGCAGCCCAGTTTGTAACTTCTTTATCTTAGAAATGTAGCCATCTCTGTGAAGCCCCAGCTCAAGGCCAGAGGCCTTTTTTCACATATTTTGTGAAAAACTATTAAGGGTGTGTCTAGATTAGGAGTGCTGGGTTTTTTTAGCCAGTTTCCAAGGAGACCAGGGCAACACGAAAATAGGAAGTTTATCTACAGTGATCTCTTTTATAGGGACTCTTTTGCTGAAAGTCGTAAATCAGCCATGGTGAAGACTTCTGGAGAAGGTTAATTAAGACTTTTCTGTGGACCTGGTACAGAGGGGGACGACTTGGAAGGCAGGGATGAGAGCAACTTCCGTGGATCTGAGAATGAGGAAGGAGAGATGTAAAAGAATATTGGGAGAGGGCTTTGGGATCTTAATAGCAAGAAAAATTTGAGCAGTAGAACAGATAGAACAGAGGGGGAAACGGGAGTGAGTATCCCAAAAAGCCTGTGAGGGACTTTAAATTTTTAGTAACCTGTTTTCAGTGATGACAAAGCAACATTAAAGGCCATTTTCATTACATTTTGGATAAGGGTCTGAGGGTTCTCCTCAGTGGGTTTGAGCTTTGCATTAGCTGGTAAGAGGACCTGGAGGGACCCAGTGCGGGCACTGACAGGAGAAGAGAGTAGTGAGTGAGTGGAGTGGTACCTCAGTACCTGCTACCTCAGCAAGGGGGCAATGGTCTGAGAACTGGCGGAGATTTGGGTTTTTGATCTAGATATTGGAGGGCAGAAATCAAGTTGCTGAGGTGGGAGTGACAGCAGAGAGTCTGGAGCAGAAGGCTGAGGGTAAGCATCTATTGGAGAAGCATAGTTCAGGATGTGAGCAAAGGAGGGAGAAGGCCTCCACATAGGGGAATCTCCTTTTACCCTTTTGAGCACTTTCAGAAGTTTAAAAGGTCACGCAGAATTTGAGGATATAGAGACCCCTCTTGGGGCCATCGGTTTTGGTTATCTAATTGGTAATATGGCCAATGCTGTTTACAGAATTTGATGAGGAGTGTGGGTTCCATCTGGCAGTCCCTGTATGCTCACAGCCCCATGACTTATAGAAGAAGTCTGTTCTCCCCCCCGCACAGCCGTGACTGTTTGTGGCTTTGATACTCCGCCGGGCAAACATAGTAATCTAGGCTAGCCAACCTGCATCTGGCTCACGTGTCCCTACATCCATAATGTTTGTTTCCATTTTCTATGGTACCGAAGGGATTTAATGGAATTTTAGTGGGATCCTCTTCATCAGGGATATCTCAATAGGAAAGACCTATAGCCAGCTGACAAATGTCTGGGTGGAGAGATGGCCACCAGGTCCATAAGGGGGCTGTATGTGAGATAGACCATACTTCTTTTCCAGTAGGATTTGTGATCAGCCATCGCTGCTTAAGGGGCTGATGAGGGTTAAGACTACTGGTCGTCAAGGGGAGAATAAATGTCTTCCAGGATCTTCTTGACAACCATTTGCTCTGTTTCTTTTTTTTTTTCTTTTTTCTTTCTTTTTTTTTGTGGGGAAGGCTTCAATCTGTCCTGAAAATGTATCTTCAAAGACTAGAAGATATTTAAGTCCATACCTTGCTGGCTTAATTTCAGTAAAGTCCACTTCCCAGAATTTTCCTGGTATGGTTCCTCGTAGGTGCTTTCCTGCAGGAAGCTTGGAAGGGTAAGTATTAACCAATTGATGCACCTGACAGGCTTTTGTTACCCATTCAGTTATTTTCTTTCACTGTGAGTCGGTTAGTGGAAAACTCTGTTCTTGATCTTTCAGGAATGAATGCAGTTTCTTTGAACAAAGATGAGTGAGTTGATGAACATTTGCTACTGACATAGTTAGAGCCATGATTATAGGAGTATTTACTGAAGGATTTAGAAATTCCACTTGGGGGCCTTCAGGGTTAAAAGTTATTTTGGCCCAGAGCTTGGTGAGCAGATCTCTGCCCATCAATGGGGCCGGGCATTCTGGGATTACTAGGAAGGAGTGATGGATTTATCCTTTCCCCTGGTCCATGGTCCCCTTAGTTGTCAAAGTCTGATATTTACTGCATTTAGACCCTGGAATTAGAGACCTTTTATTTGATAGAGGGCCCAATGGGGCCTTAAGGGCTGAGTATATTGCCCCTGTATCTACTTCAAAGTTTACTGGGGTCCCCTCCACTTCAAAAGTTACCCTGAGGTCGGGGAGAGGATCTGAGCCCCGACTTTCTTAGTCATCCTCCAGAGTCAGAATGTCTGGCTGGCGTGGCTGTCTCTTTCTAGGGCACTCTTTGGCCCAGTGTCCTTTTTCTTTAGAGTAGGCACATTGATCTGAGGCCAGGGGTTGCCTCTAGTGTGGGCCCAGGTATCCCTTTCTGTCTCTCTGTTTCTTAATTTCTGGCCTGTTTGTTGTTGTGACCAGGACCTTAGTCAATGCCTTAGTCTGTCTTTTGCTTCTCTCATCCTCCCTTTGCTCCCTTCTCTTCCTCAGTTTCACTCTTATAGTATACCTTGTTGGCTTCTCTAACTAAATCTCTCAAAATCATATCTTGTAATCCATCTAAGCATTGTAACTTTCTTTTAATATCTAGGGCAGCTTGCCCAATAAAGGCCATTGTGACAGATGCCTTTTGATCCTCTGCCTGAGGATCGAAAGTAGTATATCTCCTATATGCCTCCATAGTTCTCTCTAGGAACATAGAGGTAGATTCACCAGGCCCTTGAATAATCTCTCTTACCTTGGCCAAATTAGTTGGTCGCCTAGCGGCCACTAAGATACCCACTATTAGAGCCCGGTGATAAGTGGACAGATGCTCCCTACCTTCAAATGTGTTGGGGTCCCACTTGGGTCGTTTCAAGAGAAAGCCGGCTTTGATTATGTTGGGAAGTTGTGTTGGTCACCCATCTAGTCCGAGGATATTGTTTTCTAGCATCCAGGAGGATGCTCTTTTGTTCCTCTGTCATGAAGAGAGTCCCTATGAGTTGTTGGCAGTCATCCCAAGTAGGCTGGTGTGAAAACATCAATGACTCAACCAGACCTGAGAGCCAGGTTGGGACCTCGGTAAAGGAGGATTGTTATTTTTCCATTTATATAGGTCTGAAGAGGAGAAGGCCAATACTGGTAGGCTTGCATTTTTCCTCCATGGCCGTTGTCAATCATTGGCCCATAGGAATGGAGGGGGAGCAACACGGGAGTTTCAGGATTTTAAATCATTTGACGCTGTCGAGTTCCTTTAGCCAGGCCAGCTTCCTCCAGGGGAGGAGGGGCTGTGTGTGCTGCAGGGGAGTTATCTGGAGTGCGCTGGGCTGGCTTATCTTTCTCCAATGGCGGAGAGGCTGAGTCAGCAGCAGGGGAATCACTTAGAGGGTGTTGGGGGTTGTGGGATGAGGGTAGAAGATAAGGAGGGGGATGAGAGTCCAGTAGAGTCAAATCTTGTGACTCAGGGAGAACAGAGGGTGGAGGAGGAGGATGAGCAGAGGGTTTGAGAGATCGTGGGGAAAAGAGTAGGAGCGGGGACATGGCAAGGAAAGGCTTCACCCATGGAGGAGGAGATTTGCAGAGGTCCTGCCAAGTTAAGATATATGGCTGTTGATCGGGATGGCTATGTGGCCCTGGCTGTAAGACAATATCTCTGACTTATTAAATTAGTGCGAAGTAGAAAGATCCTTCTAGGGGCCATCCGAATGCAAAGGTGGGCCATTCTGAGGCACAGAGAGTCTGCCAGGTCCAGCGTTTTACTGAAAAAGAAAGATTCTGAGCCCTTAAGCGGACTTTGGTCCAGTGATCAAGGTCAGAGACAGAGGCATTGAAGTGACCTGTCCCATAATGAAAGATACACAAACAGTAAAAGCAACTCTCACGACACAGACAAGACAAGATAATAAAGACAGGCAATGAACGTCCAACACTGAGACCAAGACTGAGCAGCCGGCAAAACCCGATGGGCTGGCAATACCGAATCTGAAACAAAACATCACTGAGTCGAGGAGACTATTGTTCCTTGATTCCCGAGTCCTCTGTGGCGTCCCCCAGAGCCTGTGGCTCTGTGACACATCTGCCAGCCACCGTCAAAGAGAGCTCATGCAACTTCATCAACAGCCATTTTGCCAAGCCCTAACCTGAAACCTGAAAGCAGAAAGAGGCGCCTTACTTTCCCTGAGAGTAGCCCATTGAGGTCTCTCTTCCGCCCCTGCCGGATCTCGAAGGAACCTCCATATATAAAGGTCGGGAGAGCGTTGGGGGAAGAGACCACCAAGAGACTCTCTCATGCAAAAGCAAAGGGTTTATTGGGGGTCCAGCATGCTGGTGCTCAGAGCTAATTTGAATAGAGCAGAGCTCATATACTTTCCTTGAAGTGGGCAGGAAGGGAAGTTTATTGATGAGTCTGGGCGAGTGAGCAGTTTGCGTGCAACTGGGTGAGGGAGTACATTCTGCAGTTTGGCAGTTGGGGACAGCACATTCTGGGAAAAAGATTAGAAAACAGTTCTCAAGATTTCAACAGTGTTTTATTAAGCATACAGAAAAACAGGAAGTGACAAGTACCTATTTTATTAACATTTCACAACCGACTATACTTTGCCAGATTTCCTAAAGTCTCTATTGATATCTGCATTCCTACATATTTTCCCCAGTTCTGCATTGTGACTGATTCTTCACATGTTCTGACATTTACATTCACTGTATACCCGAAACCCTATAGCTAAAGAACTTTTGGTCCAAATCCTATACTCACTCTCCTATATAAACCTACCGACTATCTTCCTAATACTACCGATTACTCCTTTTTGACTGGAAGTTCTCTTTTACAATCAATCATCCAAGTTACAAGGTCCTATGCAATTATATATCAATTTATCTGAGACATCTTTGCAGAACATAATTCAAAGCAAAGTATCCCATCTGTGCAGAAAATAAATCAAAGCTTAATACCGAAATCAAGGGCTCAATGCTTTTCTGGACTTCAAATCTTACCTAGATTTCTGTTTTCATACTCATATATTTCACCTATATATTCTTGTAAATATTGCAGGTTTCCAATACCATTATTCATCCAGCAGAATGATTTCTATTCAAAATCGAACCTGTTATTAACCCTAACCATACACTGTTCCCTCAATCTAACATAAGAGAAGAGCAAGGACAGAGTTGGTCTTAAAATACAGGAATGAAGGAAATCTTCCAACTGCTGAGAAACTAAAAGGTCCATGCACAAATGATCTCTAGAGAAGATGTAGGTAGCTATGAAGGAACTGAGAGAGCAAAAGTCATCTTCCTTTGCAAACAACATGGTCAGCATGAAGTGATGTGTCTGAATCAGCCTCTCTCTTCTTTATGTAGAGAAGAAGGACCAAACCAGGCCTGTGTGGAGAGCTGTTCCCAGTTACCAATGGTTGATATACCATCCTAACTTGTGAAAGTGTCACATAAAGTAGGGGAAGCCTCCATTTCATGGGACCTTTGGAAGTAAATGTTAAGACAATGTGGTTGCCAAGGCAGTGACCTCATTCAGTTCCTGAAGGAAGTGACCTCACCTCACATCCTTGGTGATGGAACTCTCTGAACTTGGGATCTAGGAAGCCAGGCACACAAATCTAGTCCCAGTCCCAGTCCCAGTGGTCTCACTTCTTTTGATTTACCAAGGACAGAGTCAGTCTTTCTTGCTACCTACTGATGTGAGGATAGCCAAATGACAGGAAAGATCTTAAGAGTGGCCTTTCCTGAGAAAGCAGTAAGTGGCTCACCGCTGTCTCCTGACAACTTCACAGAGTTGGTCAAGGAAACCAGATCTGAGACAAGACAGGCCATTTGATGGGAACATAGTATGGCCCAGCAGTCAGAGGACACACATGATAGTCAGAGACCTACTTTGAGGAAAGAGGTGCCTTTGTGGGTGTGGGTGTGTGTTTGTGATTTTGTCTAATGTTCTGAGAATAGGTAGGAAAGGCGGTTTGTTTGGTTTGGAGTGGACGGTTTCTAATAAGGGTTTTGACAAGGCGAAGGTTTCTATGTCTGTGTATCCCACTGTGTCCATGGTTGTAGACATTAGAAAAAAAGAATGCAGCAATTGATGTGTCCAGTCTAGTAGAAAGCTTACCAGCATTCTTCCTGCCCAATTTATGAATGGAATGCGGCTTGCCGTATGGATGGGTAACACCTGCTATCTTCCTAAGTTCCTGATATCTTCCTGAATTCAGGCCACTCTCCAGAATTGGCTCATGGTTTTGTGTCCAAGATATGTACCACCTCCAAGCTCTGTGACATGGCCATGTACAGGATAGCTGAAGGGAATGGCGAGCATCTCAGAAAACTCAGATATCAGTGTGACCAGGAAAGTCTCAGTGGAGAAACCCTGCTTTTGGCCTATTGCTAACCTATTGTTCTGTTGCCCTGAATGTCAGGAAGGTCTTTGCCTCATGCCACCCCTTTGTGAAGACTGAAGAAAAAGTTTTCAAATGGAAATGAATGGGCATCTCCTGTGGCTCTTTGCTTAATTGCTTTGGAAAGGGATGTGTCTGAATCAGCCTCTTGGCCCTATGTGAGGTTGTGGCTCAGATTCTCAGCACCTGATGGATGTAAAGAGAGATCCCATGTGTGCATCCAAAACCAAATTGGTCAAAAGAGCAGTCATTGTGGATGAAGTCTCTCGCCTTTATCTTTAAAGTTCTTGAACTCGATCAAGTGAGAATAGGGATCCTTTGGGTCAAATGAGTTCTTCAAAGACCTGCAGTGGTGCTTGTGTTTTCTCATGACGGCAAATCACATAAAACTATATACCTGATACTCAGTTTTCCACAAATTGGAGAAGCATAGAAGTATTAACGTCTAGCATATTTGATCAATCCTGGTTCACATGAAGGGTGTCCAGACCACCCTGATGTTACACCAATGAGGGCAAGGGAGTTATTTTGGCCACTCTCCTGGACTCCGTCACTCATGGAAACCTACAGCCAGAGGTTATGATTAGTGTCTATATGGAAGAAGATGAGGGCCATATGGGAGTGTTTTGGTTTTAATTTTGGTCATTAGTGTCCGGTTGGAAGACATGACTGAGAAAACCTGGGATTGAACTCTGGTGTGATTCCCCTTATAGACTGAGTTCTGGAACTGACTTCAGAGAAGTATTGCCATGAATTTTGTTGGGATTTTAGGAGGCCACCTATGAGCATCACCCTTGGAAACAGATCTAGGCCCAGGGTGGCTTTCCAAAGAGCCCGGGAAATCTCAGCCAGGATATCACATGATTTTATTCTGAAAGACTTGGCATCCATAGTTGAGAGTCACAACACCCATGGACGTCACATTGTAGACCTCAATGGGCCTGGCTTCATGTGACCTTTTGGCCACTCTTTGGGAAGCCTTGCCTGTGAGAGTTCTCCAGAGCATTCATTGAAATGAGCTTCCTCACCATTTAATGGTTCCTGAATGAATTGAAACCCACAGTGCCTCCAACGTCATCTTTGAAAAATGCCTTGATAAATACCATGAAATTTTTGAAATTTCCATGACCAGGTGGCACTGGAGAACCTTTGGATGTTGCTGATCATGAGTGTACCAGACAGTGCCTTGATTGACTCGGCTTCATGAAAATGGTGTAGAACAGAGATGCCAGTAAGTTGGAACCTGCTGAGTAATGTGCCTAGAGCAGTGGTGGGAAGGTGTGTGATAAAAAATATGTTTTTGGGCCATGTGGATCTGCCATTGGCTTCCAAATGGCTTGTGACTGACATGGTGCAGCCAGCAGACCCTTACATGAAAAGTCATCTTGTTATATGGAGATGTTTCCGGGCAATGTTCAGAATCAGGTTGCTATGGACATGGGGCCAAGCTATGTGCGTTAGAAGCCTGGTTGGTGCATTCTCCTGCAGACGCTGACTCACCACACATGACAGATTTGCCTCCAGAACTGTGTCCCAGTTGAACTCCTTTAATTTCATGAAGCAATTGCCAAAGTCCCAGTGCAGCAGCAAGAAACACCACGAAAATAGAAGATGACCAAATGGCTTCACAGTCCACATGAAAAGACACTTATCCCCCAATGGTCACCGTTTACTTACAAAGAGAGAATTCAGCACTGCTGCCTCATGTTTCTTTGGAAAATAAGAAACCATTTCCTCCAGGTCACATAGATGCAGACACAGATTTGATGGTCTCACTAGAAAGCAGCTAAAGCTCCTGACAACAACATATATTTCAAGTGCCCAACCTCAGAGGCAGTTTCTCAAGAAGTATTTAGGCCAGCAGAGCTCCATGTTTATGGAGTTTTTACCCTGTCCCATACTTTTGGAAACTCCTCTACCACTGCCAAGGTTGTAAACCCCTGAGCATATTCCATTCCATATATATATTCACAGATTTTCTAACTCTTCTCCTCTAATTGTGTCTTACTTTGGGCGAAGGTAATGTCAAGGAATTGTTCTGGATGAGAGTGGGAAGATTTTGTTTAGCACATATTTGTATACACATTGGATTCCTTTTTCTATTTTACATTTGAAATACTGAATCCCTGACACTAACACATACCCTAATAGATTCTGAGTACTAATCATAATATGATGGAGAAAAATAACCGAAACAGAATAGAAATACAAGCAGTTCAGAGGAGGCATGTTGTATTTTTGGACTTGCGTTTTGCATTATATAGGGTAGGAGTTATAAATCTAGTCCATTTTTAATTGAAATAGTTCTCCATGTTCTTTTAATGTTAACAAATATGTGAATTCCTGTCTCCCTTTCTCTGTAGTCTATTCAGCACATGTATTTTTATATGCACATATAGAATCCTACCTGGTATCACACGCAAATTTTCATGAGTTACATGACTTGGCAGATACAAACTGTGAGAAGAGATCACTCCTCCTAAACGATGTAGGAACTGAAAATTCAACCTATGGGGGAGCTTCCTAGTTAAAAAAAGTTATACATAAATCCATATCGACTAAAATGAATATTTTTGGATCTGTGGATGATATATATTTCACTGTGTAATTAGATTGGCATATATATATACTCTCCAGATATTTCATAATATTTAACATATGTGTCTTATTATACACTCCCTAAATTTATTCTTGTTCATATATGCGGATTTATAATCAAATTTTCACAAGATTATTCTCAGAAATATTCATTCACCTGAAATACATATTTGTTTCCTAGTATTGAAAACTAACTTCAGTGAATAGTGCATATAAATGCTAATATTTCTACAGTAACTAACCCAGTTTAATATCAATGCAAGTAGATTCCTATGGGACATGACATTTATTTTGAAGTTCATTTTTATTCAACACTGGTACATTTCTATTTCTTGAGTTTATGCACATTATAGCATATATATTTCATCCACATGTTCACAAATTTATAGGCATTTATTTCACTTTGAATCACTTTCTGCTTCAGAAACATGTATTCCTCCATGTGTCTGACTGGTCTTTTCATGAGACTTCTTTCCAAACACATTATTTTCGATTTCCATAATCACTTTTGAAGCAAAACTCACACACTCTTCATGATAAACCATAACACTAAGATTACAATTAGACGTATAACTAGTTGTTATGAATGATTCTATATCAATATATGATTTCTTATATATTTTCAGATATCAATTCAATCCATTATTTAAAGTGGAACCAGTTATATTATTTATTAACTGTATGATCTATTCATGCATTATCTCTATATTTATTGACACAGGGTACACCTCGTTGTACCCCCAATACTAATTTATACATATTTTAAATATTGCTGCCAGAAATGGTCGAAGAAATACTCATGTCATCTGATCTACATATACATTTTATCACAGTAATATTCTGGACCAAAAAAGCAAAGGTCACTCTTAAGATTGTACCAAAGCCTAAATGAAAAGTGAGCATGGATTACTAAAACCTTCCATGTCCAGGTTTCCTAATGCTCTGAAATGTCAATCGTATTGGTGACTACATATTTGTTTCTTCCTAAGATTATATATTCAACCTCAAGCCTGTTGAAAATGTCTAATCCTATCACTCACTTTATACTTTGCCTGATTTAGTAATGTCTCTATTTATGTCTGTATTCCTACATATTTTCCCCTGTTGATCATTGTGACTGACTCTTCACATATGCTGACTTTTACATTCACTGTCTACCCGAAACCCTATTGCTTAAGATCTTTTGCTCTAAATCCTATACTCACTCTTCTTTCTAAACCTACCGACTATCTTCCTAATCCTACCGACTATCTCTTTTTGAGTGGATGTTCTCTTCGACATTCAATCATCCAAGGTACAAGCTCCTATGCCATTGTATATAGATTTATCTGAGACATTTTTGCAGAACATCATTCAAAGCTATGTGTACCAATTAAGGGCCCAATGCCCTTCTGGGCTACATATCTTCCCTAGATTTCTATTTTTATACTTATATTTCACCTATATATTCTTGTAAATATCATAGTTTCCCAATACCATTATTTGTCATGCAGAAATATTCCTAACCCAAATTGAACATGTTATTAACCCAAACCATACACTGTTCTCTCAATCAAACTTTACAGAAGAGCAGGGACAGGGTTAGTTTTACAATACAGGAATGTAGGGCATCTTCCACCTGTTGAGAACATCAAAGGTCCATGCAGAAATGATCTTTTGAGAAGATGTAGGCAGCTATGAAAGACTGAGAGAGAAAAGTCATCTTCTATGGCAAACAACCTCGTCAGCATGGAGGGATGTGTATGAATCAGCCTCTCTCTTCTTAATGTAGAGAAGATGGACCAAACCAGTCCTAGGTGGAGAGCGGTTCCCGAGTGCCCATGGTTTATATACCATTCTAACTTATGAAAATGTCACAGGAAGTAGGGGCAGCCTCCATCTCATGGGACCCTTGAAAGCAACTGTTCGTACAAAGTGGTTGTCAAGGCAGTGACCTCATTCAGTTCCTGAAGAAGTGATCTACCTCACTTTCTTGGTGATGGAACTCTCTGAACTTCGGATCCAGGAAGCCAGGCACCTGGAGCCAGTCCCGTCCAATACCCATTGGCTCATTTTTTTGGATTTACCAAGGAGAGTGTCAGTCTTTCTTGGTACCTACAGATGTGAGGATGGCCAAATACCAGGAGAGCTCTGAATAGGGTCCTTTCCTGAGAAAGCAGGTGGTGGTTCACTGCTGGCTCCTGACAACTTCACAGAGTTGGCCAAGGAGACCAGATCTGAGATAGGACAGGCCATTTTGGGGGAACATAGTTTGGCCCACCACTCAAAGGACACTCCGGATAGTCACAGAGTTACATGGGGGAAGGATGTGCCTTTGTGGGTGTGATTCAGGTTTTGTCTCATGATCTGAGAATAGGTAGGAAAGGTGGTTTGTTTGATTTGGAGTGGACTTCTTCTAGTAAGTAGTTTGACAAGGCGAGTGTTTCTATGTCTGTGTATCCACTGTGTCCGTGGTTGTAGATATTAGCAAAGAGAATGCAACAATTGATGTGTCCTGTATAGTAGAAAGATTCCCAGCATTCATCTTGCCCAACTTATGAATGAACTGAGGCTTGCCTTATCCATGGGCAACACCTGCTATCTTCCTAAGTTTCTGTTTCCTTCCGGAATTCTAGCCACTCTCCAGAATAGGCTCATGGTTTTGTGTCCAAGATATGTACCACCTCCAAGATCTGTGACATGGCCATGTACTGGATAGCTGAAGTGAATGGCGAGCATCTCAGAAAACTCAGATATCAGTGTGACCAAGAAAGTCTCAGTGGAGAAACCCTGCTTTGGGCCTTTTGCTTATCAATTGTTCTGTTGCCCTGAATGTCAGGAAGGTCTTTGCCTAAGGCCACCCCATTGTGAAGCCTGAATAAAACAGTTTTCAAATGCAAATGAATGGGCATCACCTGTTGCTCTTTGCTTAATTGCTTTGGAAAGGAATGTGTCTGAATAAACCTCGTGGCCCTGTGTGAGGTAGTGGCTTAGATTCTCAGCACCTGATTTATGTAAAGAGATATGCCATGAGTGCACCCAAAACCACAATGGCCAAAAGAGCAGTTATTGTGAATGAAGTTTCTCACATTCATTTGTAAGTTTCCTGACCCCCATCAAGTGTTAATAGGGATCCTTTGGGTCAAATTATTTATTCAAAGCCCTGCAGAGGCTAGCCCATAGGTTTTTGGGTTTTCTCATGACTCCAAATCATATAAAGAATCTATACCTGACAGTCAGTAGGCCTCAAATTGGAGATGCAGAGCAGTATTAACACCTGGCCTATTTGATAACTCCTGGTTCACAGGATGGGTGTCCAGGCCACCGTGAATTTAGGCAAATGAGGGGAAAGAGAGCTTATTTTTGAGACTGTCTTGGGCTGCACCCCTCATGGAAAACTCCAGCCAGAGTTTATGATTAGTGTCTATATGGAAGAAGATGATGGCCATGTGGGAGTGTTTTGGTTTTAATTGTGGTCATTTGTGTAGCGGTTGAAAGAGATGACTGGATCCACCTGGGCTTGAACTCTGGTGTGATTCCTCTTAGAGACTGAGTTCTGAAACTGACCTCAGAGAAGTATTGCCATGAAATGTGTTGGGATTTTAGGAGGCCAAGCATGAGAATCGCCCTTGGAAACTGAGATCGAGGGCCAGGGTGGCTTTCCAGATTGCACTGGGAATCTCAGCCAGGATATCACATGATTTTATTCTGAAAGACTTGGCAGCCATAGTTGAGAGTCTAAACACACATGGAACTCACATTGTAGACCTCAATGATCCTGGCTTCATGTGACCTTTTGGCCACTCTTTGGGAAGGCTTGCCTGTGAGTGTTCTCCAGAGATTTCATTGAAATGAGCTTCCTTACCATATAATGGTTTCTGCATGAATTGAAACCCACAGTGCCTCCAACATCATCCTTCAAAAATGGCTAAATAAATACCAACAAATATCTGAAATTTCCATGACCAGGTGGCACTGGAGAACCTTTGGATGTCATGTTGCTGATCATGAGTGAAATAATTCCCCACGCAAAGACACTTCAAAGGGAGAATTCCAATTTTATTGCAAAAAAGCTGTATGATTATATAGAACGAAGGGGGAAATGGTAGGGCTTAGATAAATGGCAGCAACCCGTTTATTGAAAGCAAGTTCTTTCAGATATCATCTCCAGAACCCAGGAATTAGTTCTCATTGGGGCTAAGGTTCTCCACCAGTGAGATTTGAAATTGGCGCTGGCGGGAGAGTTCACAAGGGCGGGAACTTTTCGCACCACTGCAGAAATGAAGAAGGTAGGAAGAAGAAGTCCTTAGGCACCATGTTGGGGTTTTTCTCTGAGTTATGGCTGCCATTTATACTTTTCCCAACATTCCTCCCTTTTTGTTTTCTTAGGAAGTGGGGCGTCGTTTTTAGATCCGGCTGCTTCCTGCTGTATGGGGGTGCTGTGAGGCCTAGAAAGGGAAGGGGAGGAATGCTCGGGGGGCAGGTCTGGGAATATCATGGCAGCAAGAAATAAAACCCAGTGGCTATAGACAGCTACTTCCGTAGGGGTGAAGTCAATGAAAGTTCCCTGAAGCCACAAGTTGTCGATGGCATGGAACCAGTCCTGGATGGAGGAGATTGTTGGTATCAGCCACTGGTCCTGTAACAGAGACTCTAGAAAATACTGGAAGCGTTGCCTGGACAAGGTGCCACAGGACCTGAAGAAGATCAGAGTGAATAAAAACAGAATGAAGATAAAAATTAAAGCAAAGGTCAATTTTTGGCAGAAGTTCCATGTTGGGGGAGTGACATAGAGGAGGCCAAGGGCCATGAGGAAGCTTAGAAGGTCATAAAGATTCAAGAATCCAGGATGGCAGATTAAGAGGTTTTCCGAGCTGGTTGTCTCCCACTGTCTGATGTCCATTGCATTCCATCGTGCCTGGTAGTGAGCTTCATCACGGAGTTAACTGTTCTCTTGGAGATATTGGGGGTTCGTCGGTCATCAGAGGCTGGTAGTGCCTAAGCAAAAGCTGGTTGAAAGTTTGATTACGAATTTTTTGCAGTTGGGTTTGAAGGAACTTCATTATGCAGGGCAAGAGAGCACAAAAAAGGAGCATCCCAATAAGGGGCCCAGAGAGAGGTAGTAAGTACATGGCAAGATAGGATTGGAAGAACCTCGTTATGGGATTGGAGGAGGTAGGTTTGAGCAATTGGGTCGATAATTCCTGAAATTTAACAACTTTTTTTTTTTTAGCCCAGATTCATTAACATAATAGCAACATTCTCTCTGAGGAATAGGCATGTACCCCCTTTTTCTGCAGTGAGAAGATCAATTGCCCTTCGGTTCTGTAAAGCCACTTGTGCCAATGAAGTAACCTGCAACTGCAAGGAGCCAAGAGACTCAGCAGTGGTATCGAGTGCTTCCTGCAGTTTTTGTTGCACGTCATTGGATGCCCATAGAGCATGACCTATAGCTCCACCAGAGAGACCGAGACTCGCCACTGAGGTTGTTAAAGTGAGGCCTACCAGAACCGGCAGAAAGACTGCCCTACGGGTGCGGGAAGGTAGGGCCAACTGTCGGAATTCAGTGGGAGTATACAAAGAAAGCAGAGGAACTACAGTAACCAAGATACAGGTGCCAGAGACATTGATCGTTGAGGTACTTAAAGACCAATTACACCAGATGAAATGTCCAGGATGCATAAACGCAGGGCTCTATGGGGTGCTATAGCTCAAGGAAAAAATGGGTAAAGGATTCATTATTGGCAGGTGGATACAGATGAAAGGAAATAAAGTATTGTTGGAATAACTTTCCCACAGTGGGATATGTGTCACATATAGGGGTTGTCCTTACTTAGAGAAATTGTAGGTTTTTGCTGAAATATTTCCTGCCGCTAATGGGACCGCTGCTAGAAGTGGACGACTAAGTGAAGCACAGAGAAAGCACTGAGAAGTAGGCACCAAAAGAATGGAGGAGTTTAATAATTGAAGAGTTTGGTGTAGCAAATTGAGCCATGTGGAAGGGGGACCTTAGGGGGTTGAAGGCTCTGAATCCTCTTTGGATGAGCTATGGATAAGATCTCGAAGTTTTGATTCTGACTCCTTAATGTGTTCGACTACCTGGATGGTTGCCTTAGGTGGCGTAATCAGGGTGCGGCCAACAGTCATCCACCCTGTGGGTCTGGCTGAGGTTGTCCGAGCATAGACAGCAAACTCATCATAGGCCCAACGTTTGGCCTTGGGGTCAGGTGTATCTGAAGTATATGATCCATTGTTATCGGATGAAGAGCCTTTATGACACTTTAGGTAACTAGAAGTCCACCCTTCAGGGTAGCCAAGTGAGTGGTAAGAACAGCTACCACGTTCATCATGGAACCTGCATGACCAATAGGGACACCCATTATATATCTCAGGCCACCAATGACAATAGTCTTTGGTTTGATTAAAAAGGAAGCAAATGAAAGGCCAGTTCCAGCTACCAGGGACGAAGGTCCTTGAAGGTGACAATTTTAGGGGAATAGAGGTGCAGTTGTGGATGAAGCAAGTTGTTGCATCCACTGCGCGGACCTTCTGCATGCCATGTTCTGAGTATCGTTCCCGAAGAGTGAATAAATACATGGTAGGTTAGGAGGGTAAAGACAAGTCCCAACAGAGCACAGAAAAGAAGCAGAGCACAAAAAAACAAGCAGTTAGGGTGTTGGGAGAGCTCATTGTGCCTTCTTTAAGAGGAATTGGGCTGCAGGGAACACCGTGTGAGCCGCAACTTAAATGGGTGAGATGGGTGTGGAAAGCAGGAGTAAAGGGGAGGTTCAGGAGGTGATTCTTGGAGTTCCTCTGGGGTGGTCCTGTCGTCAGCAGGTGGGGCCTCCTGGTGATATGGCTTCAACCTAGAAATGGGAATCCAGGAAGTGAGATGGTTGTCTGATAAGGAGAGTTTGGCGGCGGTGGGGTTACAGAGAATGACAGGATAGGGGCCTTCCCATTTTGGTGCAAGAGTCCCTTTCTCCTCTGGGGTATTATAATAGACTAGACTCCCAGGTGTTAAGGGAGGAGTGTTTGGACAGGAGACTGGGTCTGGAAGAAGCCAGTTCTGATATTTCCAGTGTTTCGAGCGGAGATGAAACAAGAGAGGCAAAGACAAATCTCGGGTGAGTTGTCCTTGTGAAATGACCAACCCAGGGGGTATAAGAGGTCTTCCATACATTATCTCAAAGGGAGACAGTAAAGATGGTTTCTTAGGGAGAGCTCTGATTCGAAGCAAAGCCAAGGGAAGGATTTTGACCCAGTCTAAGTTTAATTCCATTGTCAATTTTGTAAGGACTTCCTTCAGAGTACGATTTACCCTTTCCACTTTCCCTGAAGCCTGGGGGTAATATGGACAGTGGAAATGCCACTTGAAAGAGAGGGCTTGAGAGACCTTTTTTGTGATCCTAGAAATAATCTCAGGGCCATTGTCATATTGTAGGGAAGTCGGCATACAAAACCTGGGGATGATGTCTGTCAGTTAGATTGAAGCTACAGTGGAAGCCTTTTTATTGGAAGTGGGAAATGCCTCAACCCAAACAGAGAAAGTGTCCACAAAGACAAGGAGGTATTTAGTGTGCCATTCTGTGGGCATGTTGGTGAAGTCTACTTGCCAGTCAGCAGCGGGAATGTGTCTCCAGGCTTGGTGGAAAGGGAAAGGTTTGGGCCTTAAAGGAGTATGAGGGTTGGTCCGCTGACAGATCTGACAATTAGAGGCTATATTCTCTAGCATGGCTATGTCAGAAGGGTTGAGGGAGAAGAAGCTCTGTAAAAAAAGGGTCAAAGACTGAGAATTGGAATGGTGTAGAGTATGAAGGAACTTGAAAAGATTTTTGTTCTTACTGGAAGAAGTAGGGGCTTCAGATGAGCTGTCTAAAGTGGCCATAATATGTCCCCCATGGGGGCCATAATTGGAAGTGGTAGCAGCCATTCGTGCCGCCTGGTCAGCTTTGGCATTGCCCTCAGTGATAAGAGAGCCGTCCTTCTGATGTGACCTACAATGGACAACTCCCAACTGGGTGGGTAAGTGGGAGGCCTCTATCAGATTGGTTAAAAGAGCCGAATTAGTGATCGCATTACCTTTGGTGGTAAGTAGGCCTCGCTCCTTTCATATTGAAGCATGGGATAATAAGATCTGGAAGACATATTTTGAATCAGTATAGAGGGTGAGGGATTTGCCTTGTGCTAGTAGGCAGGCACGAGTGGCTGCTATAAGTTCAATCTGCTGGTTGGTAGTTCCTGAAGGCATAGCTTTGGCCTCTATAATCTCAGTGGCTGAAACTACAGCGTATCCAGAGTAATGGGTGCCGTTCTGCCTAAAGGAACTGCTGTCAGTAAACCAGATAAGGTCAGGCTTGGTGAGTGGTTCCTCAGAAATGGAACAATGACAGCGGAGGAAATCATCTAAGGTTTCCAAACAATTATGAGTTGGTGTGTTAGACGTGGGAGTCATTGGGAGCAGTGAGGCAGGGTTCAGTGCAGAGCATGGGAGGAAAGTAATATTAGGGTTTTCCTGAAAGAAAGTGAGGAGCGACAGAACTCTGGATGGAGGAAGGGTTTGAAGGCCCTTATAAGCTGAAAGATCTTTCAAGTGATGTGGGGAGTGGATAGTTCAAGGTGCCCCAAAAGTCAGCTTAGAGGCTTCTTTGTGTAAAATTTGTCCAGCAACCAGAGCTCTTAAGCAAGGGGCCCACCCACGAATGGTAGAGTCTAGTTTCTTGGAAAATATGCCACAGGTGCAAATGTAGGCCCATAGTTTTGACCTAAGACCCTAAGTGCTTGCCCCCCTTTTTCATGGACATATAGATGAAATGGTCTTGAAAGATCAGGAAGGTGAAGGGCAGGTGCCTTTAAGAGGAGTTGCTGAAGCCTGCGGAAGTGGTAGATGGGGGAGAAGACAAGAGATTCACTAGGGGGTCCATTTGCTAGGTCATACAGGGGTTTGGATAGAAGAGAATAATTTGGGATCCAGGCCCTAAAATAACCTGCTACTTCTAGGAATGATAGTATTTTGGCTTTCATATGGGGCACTGGAAGATCAGAGAGGAGTTGCCTCCTATCCAGTGTTATTTCCTTTTTCCTGGGTGTAAGGCAAAAACCAAGAGAGGTGACAGAAGACTGGGAAACCTGTGCCTTGTGGGGAGACTCCCTATATCCCTTGTCTGCTAGGAAATTAAGAAGCTGAGCGGTGTGGGATTGAGAGTGTTCCCAGAGGGACTACATAGAAGAAGGTCATTGACATATTGAAGGAGAATAGAGTCAGGACAGGTCGGGTGAAAGGATGTGAGGTCCTGGGCAAGAACTTGGCAAAAGAGATGGGGGCTGAATCCCCGTGGGAGGACAGTCCAGGAAAGCTGATGAGAATGGTGGATGTGAGAGTCAGTCCACGTAAAAGCAAAGATATTCTGAGATTCTGAGAACAAGGGAATAGAAAAGAATGCATCTTTTAAATCTAGGACCGAGAAGTGGGTAGTAGTGGCAGGAATCTGAGAGAGGAGGGTGTAAGGGTTGGGCACTAGCGGGTGGATGGGGACCACAGAGGAGTTGACAAGGAGAAGGTCTTGAACCAGCCTGTAGGACACGTTAGGTTTCTTAAGTGCCAGAATGGGGGTGTTGAAAGGAGAGTGTGTAGGCCTAAGATACCCCTTTCGTAATAAATCCTGAATGATGGGTTCTAATTCGAGGAGGGCTGTGGTTGTGAGTGGATATTGTGGTTGACTAATATATCTTGAAGGGTCCCGTAAGACAATATGAATAGGACTGCATTTAGCCATAAAGGGTGTAGTTGTGTCCCAAACCTCAGGCTTAACTAGTTTAGAGAGTCATGGAGGAGTGCATGAAGGAGGTGTATCTGCCCCTAGGAACATCATGAGGAAATGAGAGGTAGGAGAGGTGTGGGGTGATATGTGAATGGTGACTTTTCATAGTGAGAGTATGTCCCTTCCCAGAAGGGGAATGGGGCAATGGCTCATAACGAAAAAGAAGTGAGTGAAGGACAAAAGGGATCCCTGCATATAACATGATGGGGGGGTTTGAGGTAAAATCTGTTTAACTCCTACCCTGACAATAGGAGTTTTTGAGGGTGTGGTAGAACCCCAATACTCCCTTAAGACTGATAAAGCGGCACCAGTATCCAAGAGGAAGGTAATGAAGCATCCATCCACCAGGAAGGTAACCCTAGGCTCTTGATTCTTGATGGTAATAGTCTGGAGGGAAAGCCCAGGACTCCGTCAATCCTCCTCTGCCAAGCCCAAGAGAGGCTGTGGTTGCCGGGCGGCTGACCAATCTCCCTTTTGGGTTGTTGGGCAGTCTGCCCCCCAGTGTCCCCTTTGATGGCATTTTGGGCAGGGGTTGTATGGTGTCCTCAGTGAAGGACAATCCCTGGCCCAATGTCTCTCCTTACCACATTTGAAGCAAGCTCCCGGGGGTGTCATATTGGGATGGCGTGGTGATGGCCTTCTCTGAATGACCTGGGCCAACATTTGGAATTTGGCATTTTCAGCCCTCTGCCTACGGCATTCACTTTCATCCTCTCTATCATAAAAAACCTTGAAAATGAAGATTTTGGTCTAAGGAGTAGCAGGGCCCTGTTCAAGCTTTTTAAGCTTGGCTTTAATGTCAGGGTAGCTTTGGGCCAGAACATATGTCATTAAGACATGACGGCCATCAGGGGTTTCTGGGTTGAGGTTTGTGTACTGTTGAAGGGCCTTGGTTAGTCTATCCAGGAATTCTGAAGGTGTTTCCTCCTTCCTTTGAATGACCTCCTGCACCTTTTTAAAGTTAACAGCCTTACGGATGGCCTTTTTCAGGCCCGCCAAGAGGCAGGATGTAAAAAGGTCACGAGACTGTAAGCCTTCAGGGGTGTTATAATCCCATAGAGAATCCTGCTCTGGGACAGCATGAGGGCCTGTGGGGTGGTTAGGATTGGTCCTATGATTTTCATCAGCATGGGCTTGGGCTAGCTCCCAGACCCATTGCCTTTCCTCAGGGAGAAGTATATTGGCCAAGAGCATGTAGATGTCATGTTGAGTGAGGCTATATGCTTGCAGGACCCATTGAAACTCGTGAATGTAAGTGGTGGGGTCAGTGGTGAATGAGCCTAACTTCCTCTCTAGCTGAGTAATGTCCGACATGGAGAAGGGCACGTGGACTCTGATGACACCCTCGGGACCAGCTACCTCACGAAGGGGTGCGATTGTCTTGGGGGTGGGAAGGAGTCCCTTAGACCTGGTAACAGGAGGACTGAAAGAGGCAGGAGGCGGACAGGAAGGAGAGGGAGGGGCAGGGAGTGTCTCTTTGGAAGAGGAGGAGGTGGAGCAGGCAGAAGAGGGCGGAGGGGAGGAGGATGAAATGGAAGGCTGAGGATCCCTGGAATCAGGCAGAGGAAGAGGAGGGTATAGTGGGAGAGAAGGGGCAGATAGGACTGGGGGATAAGGTGGGGGTTCATCTGCTGGGTTGAATGAGGAAGAATCTGTGAAGTCAGGAGTAGACGTAGGGGAAGAGAAGGGTTTGCAAACAAGGAGGACCTGAGAGGGAGGGCAGGAGGAGCAGCGACAGGGTGCTGTCTGAGAAGGCTAAAACCTTAAATGCAGGGAATCTCACTCCACTTTTTCAGATGCTGGCAGTAGTTAAAAAGGTCGCAGATGAAGTTTGGATGTAAGGAGCCTTCTGGAGGCCAATGATTACCATTATCCAGTGGATATGTAGGCCAATCTTGGGTACAGAATTTGATTAGAAGTTTGGGCTTGATGTCTGGTGTGAGGGAGAGTGTGGCCAGATTTTTTATTAGACATTTGAGAGGTGAGGCTTCAGGTACAGATGAGGAGGTGCCCATAGTCACAGGGAGAGAAGGAAGACAGAGAGAGAGAGAGAGAGAGAGAGAGAGAGAGAGAGAGAGAGAGAGAATAAGAGTAAGCGAGAGAGACAAAGAGAAAACCCGGGCTGGAACGGCTTTCAGGAAGCTCAGGGCGAACGGGGGTCAGGTGGGCGTCCCCAAAATGACCAGCCGTCATGAGGAAATACAGAGGGCACTACCTGGTAGTCACCAGTGAAGTGCGATCTGTGAGACCCAATGGGTTCGGAGCCACGGGCAACCTGACGTCAGGAAAGTTTTCGAACGCAGCAGAAAAAGTCAGTAATGAAAACAGAACTCTGGTTCCGGCAGAATGCAGTTCCAGGACGGGCGTTCAGTTTTCCCCGAGCAGAGAGGCAGCTTCAGCCAGACACAGCAGCCCTGCAGCAAACAGCAACTCTAGCCAGCAGTGGCAGCGGCAGCAGAGGAGAAAAACCAAAGAGCCTCTCATGTAAACTCAGAAGCCTCACGCCCCAAAGGAAAACGGATCACCAGAGGGTCCACTGCGACCAGTAAAGGTCTTAGTGGCAGGAATTTCCTGCCCCCTACAGGGCGTCTAGAGTGTGCCAGATGATCACGGTCACAAAACCAGCGGTAGTCTGAAGGGAGTTGGAGAGCCAGGGTCAGGGGAGGCTTACATATATCAGATCTGTTGTGAGTGCAGGAAGCCGGCATCTGAAAAGAGTGGACCAGGGCGGAGTGTCTTGGCGGGGCAGGGGACGGGGCTCTTGTTAGAAACAGCTCACCCATATTCTCACACGGGGCAACAGAATGAAAGAACTTCCCACGCAAAGGCACTTTGCTGGGAGAATTCCAATTTTATTGCAAAAAGCTGTGTGCTTATATAGAACTAAGGGGAAGATGGAAGGGCTTAGATAAATGGCAGGCAAAACGTTTATTGGTAAGTTCTTTCAGATATCAGCTCTGGACCCCAGGAATTAGTTCTTATTGGGGCTAAGGTTTCCCACCAGCAAGATTTCAAATTGGCGCCAGCAAGAGAGTTCACACGGGTGGAAACATTTCGCACCACTGCAGAAAAAAGAAGGTAGGAAGAAGAAGTCCTTAGGCACCATGTTGGGGTTTTTTTCTGGGGTATGGCTGCCGTTTGTACTTTTCCCAACAATGAGTATACCAGACAGTGCCTTGATTGACTGGTTTTCATGAAAATGGTGTTTAACAGAGATGCCAGAAAGTTGGGTCCTGCTGAGTAGTGGGCCTAGAGCAATGGTGGGCAGGTGTGTGATAAAACATCTGTGGTGGGGCCATGTAGATCTGTCATTGGATTCCAAATGGCTTGTGACTGACATGGTGAAGCTAGCAGACCGTTATATGTAAAGGCACCTTGTTACATAGAAAGGTTTCAGGACATTGTTCAGAATCAGGTTGCTATGGTCAAGGGGGCAAGCTATATGGGATAGAAGCCTGGTTCTTGTATTCTTCTGCAGACCCTGACCCACCACACATGACAGAAATCCCTCCCGCACTGTGTCCCCGTTGAACTCCTTGTATTTCATGAAGCAAATACCCAACTCCCAGTACAGCAGCAAGAAACACCACGAAAATAGAGGATGACCATATGGATTCAATGTCCACACAGGGAGACATTCAGCCCCCAGGGGCCACAGTTTACCTACAATGGAAAATTCAGCACTGCTGTCTCATGTTCATTGGAAAATAAGAAACCATGTCCTCCAGGTCACATTGATGCAGACCCAGCTTTTATGGTCTCACTATAAAGGAAGCTAAAGCTTCTGACAACAACATATATTTCAAGTGCCCAACCTCACAGGCAGTTTCTCAAGAAGTCTCTAGGCCAGCAGACCTTCATGTTTGTGGAGGGTTTACCCTGTCCCTTACTTTTGGAAACTCCTCTACCACTTCCAAGGTTGTGAACTCCTGATCATATTCCATTCTATATATGTATTCACGGATTTTCTAACTCTTCTCCTCTGATTGTGTCATACTTGGGCCGTAGGTGTTGTCAAGGCATTGTTCTGAATGAGAGTGGGAAGATTTTTGTGTAGCACATATTTACATACACATTGGATTCATTTTTCAATTTTCCATTCAAAATACTGAATCCCTGACACTAACACATACCCTACTAGACTCTGACTACTAATCCTAATATGATGGAGAAATATAACCCAAACAGAATAGAAATACAAGCAGTTGAGAGGAGGCATGGCGTATAGTTGGTCTTGCCTTTTGCATGATATAGGGTAGGAGTTATAAATCTTGTTAATTTTTTGTTGAAATAGTCCTCCATGTGTTTTTAAAGTTAACACATATGTGAATTTCTGTCTCCCTTTTTCTGTAGCCAATTTAGCACATGTATTTTTATATGCACATATAAAATCCTAGCTGGTATCACACGTACATTTTTGTGAGGTGGCTAACTTGGGAGATACAAAGTATGAGAAGAGATCACTCCTCCTAAATATTTTTGGAACTGAAAATTCAAACTATGAGTGAGCTTCTTAGTTGAAAAACATTATACATAAATCCATGTTTAGTAAAATTAATATTTTTGGATCTGTGAATGATATATATTACATGATGAATTTTGATTGGCATATATATTGCTAATTTCTAATGTATCTGTGATATATATATATATATATATATATATATATATATATATATATATAATTTTCAAAATATGAAATATATGTGTCTTATTATACACTCCCTAAATAATTCACTCATGTTCATGTATGTGGTTTTATAATCAACTTTTCATAAGATTGTTTTTAGAAATATTCATCCACCTGAAATACATATTTGTTTCCTAGAACTGAAAACTCACTTCAGTGAATGGTGCAAACAAAGCCTTATATTTCTACAGTAACTGACCCAATTTAACATCAATGAAAGTAGATTTCTATGGGACATGATGTGTATTTTGATGTTCATTTTAATTCAACACTGGTACATTACTATTTCTTCAGTTTTTATACATCGTAGAATATACATTTCATCCACAAGTTCACAAATTTAAAGACATTTGTAACACATTCAATCACTTCCTGCTTCAGAACACATGTATTCCTCCTTGTTTTTGACTGGTTATTTCATGAGACTTCTTTCCAAACACATTATTTTCGATTTCCATAATCAATTTGGAAGCAAAACTCACACACATTTTATGATAAACTACAACCCTAATATTACCATTAGATGTATAACTGGTTGGAATGAATGTATGTATATCAATGTAAGATTTCCTGTGTATTTTGGGATATCAATTTATTCCAATTTCTAAATTTGGAAACAATTATATTATTTATTCACAGTATGGTCTATTCATGCATTCTCTCTATATTCATACACACATGGTACACCTATTTGTGCCCCCAATACTAATTTATATCTCTTCAAAATATTGCTCTCAGAAATGGTGCAACAAATACTCATGTCACCTGATCTACATATACATTTTATCACAGTAATATTCTGGCCACAAAATGCAAAGTCACACTTACGACTGTACCAAAGCCTAAATGGAATGTGAGTATTGATTATGAACATCACCCATGTCCAGGTTGCCTAATGCTCTCAAATGTCAATCCTATTGGTGACTACATATTTGTTTCTTCCTAATATTATTTATTCAAACTCAAGCCTGTTGAAAATGTCTAATCCTATCGATCACTTTATCATTTGCCTGATTTTCTAATGTCTCTATTGATATCTGCTTTCCTACATATTTTCCCCAGTTCAGCATTGTGACTGAGTCTTCACATCTGCTGACATTTACATTTTCTCTCTACCCGAAACCCTATTGCTAAAGAACTTTTTGTCCAAATCCTATACTCACTCTTTTTCCTAATCCTACCAACTATCTTCCTAATCCTACCAACTATCCTTTTTTGACTGGATGTTTTCTTTGACATTCAATCATCCAAGGTACAAGGTCCTATGCCATTGTGTATAGATTTATCTGAGACACATGTGCAGAACATAATTCAAACCTAAGTATCCCAATCAAGGATCCAATTCCCTTCTGGGCTTCAAATCTTACCTAGATTTCTGTTTTCATACATATATTTCCCCTCTATATATTCTTATAAATATCGCAGGTTCCCAATAACATTATTCATCCAGCAGAATGATTCCTAAGCCAAATCAAACATGTTATTAACCCTAACCATACTCTGTTCCCTCAATCTAACTTTACAGAAAAGCAGGGACAGAGTTGGTCTTACAATACAGGAATGTAAGAAATCTTCCACCTGCTGAGAAACAAAAAGGTCCATGCAGAAATGAACCCTGGGGAAGATATAGGAAGCTATGATGGACCTGAGAGAGCAAAAGTCATCTTCCACGACAAACAACCTGGTCAGGATGAAGGGGTGTGTCTGAAGCAGTCTCTCTTTTCTTAATGTAGAGAAGATGGACAATACCAGGCCTGTGTGGAGAGCTGTTCCCGGGTGCCTATGTTTGATATATTATTCAAACTTGTGAAAGTGTCACAGGAAGTAGGGGCAGACTCCATCAATTGGGACACTTGGAAGCAACTGTTAGGACAAAGTGGTTGCCAAGGCAATGACCTCATTCAGTTCCTGAAGGAAGTGACCTACATCACTTTCTTGGTGATGGAACTCTCTGAACTAGGGATCCAGGAAGCCAGGCACCCAGAGGCAGTCCCAGTCCCAGTCCCAGTGGCCTCACATGTTTGGATTTACCAAGGACAGCATCAGTCTTTCTTGGTAACTACTGATGTGAGGATGGCCAAATGCCAGGAAGGTCTGAAGAGGGGCCTTTCCTGAGTAAGCAGGTAGTGTCTCACCACTGGCACCTGACAACATCACAGTGTTGGCCAAGGAGTCCAGATCTGACATAGGACAGTCCATTTTGGAGTAACATACTATGGCCCATCAGTCAGAGGACACTCCGGATAGTCATAGACCTACTTGGGGGAAGGAGGTGACTTTGTGGGTGTGTGTGTGAGTTTGTGGTTTTGTCTAATGATCTGAGAATAGGTAGGAAAGTCGGTTTGTTAGGATTGGAGTGGACTGTTTCTAGTAAGTCTTTTGACAATGTGAGTGTTTCTATGTCTGTTTATCCCACTGTGTCCGTGGTTGTAGACATTAGAAAAGAGAATGCATCAATGGATGTGTCCTGAATAGTAGAAAGCTTCACAACATTCATCCTGCCCAATTTATGAATGGATTTTGGCTTGCCTAATGGATGGGCAAAAACCACTGTCTTCCTAAATTCCTGTTTTCTTCTTGAATTCTGGCCACTCTCCAGAATAGGCTCATGGTTTTGTTTCCAAGACATGTACCACCTCCAAGCTCTGTGACATGGCTGTGTACTGGATAGCTGAAGGGAATGGGATCATCTCGGAAAACTCAGATATCATTCCAGAAACCCTGCCTTGGGCCATTTGCTTACCTATTGTTCTGTTGCCCTGAATGTCAGAAAGGTCTTTGCCTCAGGCCACCCCTTTGTGAAGCCTGAAGAAAACGGTTTTCAATGGAAATTAATGGGCATCAGCTGTAGATCTTTGCTTAATTGCTTTGGAAAGGGATGTGTCTGCATCAGACTCTTGGCCATGTGTGAGGTTGTTGAATAGATTCTCAGCACCTGATGGATCTAACGAACAATTACATGTGTGCTTCCAAAACCAAAATGGCCAAAAAAGCAGTCATTGTGGACGAAGTCTCTCGCTTTCCTCTGTAAGATTCCTGATCTCCATCAAGTGAAAATAGGGATCCTTTTTGTCAAATGAGTTCTTCAATCCCTGCAGAGAATAGCCCATAGGTGCTTGGGTTTTCTCATGATTCCAATTCACATAAAGAATCTATACCCGAGAGTCAGGAGGCCTCAAATTGGAGAATCAGAGCAGTATTTACGGCAGGCTTATTTGATCACTCCTGGTTCTCAGGAAGGGTGTCCAGGCAACCCTGACTTTAGGCAAATGACAGGCAAGGGAGGTTATTTTGTACACTGTCTTGGGCTGAGTCCCTCATGGAAACCTCCAGCCACAGGTTATGATGAGTGTCTATATGGAAGAAGATGAGGGCCTTGTGGGTGTGTTTTGGTTTTAATTGTGGTCATTTGTTTGGCGGTTGGAAGTGATGACTGGGTCTATCTGGGCTTGAACTCTGGTGTGATTCCACTTAGAGTCTGAGTTCTGGAACTGAGCTCAGAGAAATATTGCCATAAACTGCATTCAGATTTTAGGAGGCCACGCATGGGATTCGCCCTTGGAAACTGAGATCAAATACCAGGGTGGCTTTACACAGCCTTGGAATATCAGCTAGAATATCACATGATTTTATTCTGAAGGATTTGGCAGCCATAGTTGACAGTCAGAACACCCATGGACGTCACATTAAAGACCTCAATGGGCCTGGCTTCATGTGACCTTTTGACCACTCTATGGGAAGACTTGCCTGTGAGATTTCTCCAGAGAATTTAATGAAAATAGCTTCCTCACATTTAATAGTTCCTGAATAAACTGAAACCCACAGTGCCTCCAACTTCATCCAAGAAAAATGGCTAGATAAATACAATGAAATCTTTGAAATTCCCTTAACCAGGTGGCACTGGAGAACCTTTAGATGTCTTGTTGCTGATCATGAGTGTACCAGAGAATGCCATGATTGACCGGGTTTCATGAAAATGGTGTAGAACAAAGATGCCAGTAAGTTGGAGCCTGCTGAGTAGTGGGCATATTGCAGTGGTGGGTAGGTGTGTGATAATACATATGTGGTGTGGCCATGAGGATTTGCCATTGCTTTCCAAATGGTTTGTGACTGACATGGTGCAGCCAGCAGACCCTTCTATGTAAAGGCATCATGTTATATGGAGAGGTTTCTGGGCTAAGTTCAGAGTCAGATTTCTAAGGACAAGGGGGCAAGCTCTGTGAGATAAAAGCCTGGTTGGTGCATTCTCCTTCAGACCCTGACCCACCACAAGTGACAGAACTCCCTCCAACACTGGGTTCCAGTTGAACTCTTTGTATTTCATAAAGCATATACCAAACTCCCAGTACAGCAGCAAGAAACACCACAAAAAGTGGAGGATGACCAAATGGCTTCACAGTCCACACGGGGAGACAATTAGCATCCAGTGGCCACAGTTTACCTACAAACAGAAAATTCAGCACTGCTGCCTCATGTTCATTAGAATACAAGAAACCATGTCCTCCAGGTCACATAGATGCAGACTCAGCTTTGATGGTATCACTAGAAAGGAAGCTAAAGCTCCTTACTACAACATATATTTGAAGTGCCCAAACTCAGAGGAAGTTTCTCAAGAAGTGTTTAGGCCAGCAGAGCTCCATGTTTTTGGAGTGATTACCTGTTAGACCAGGACACAAGAAAAGACCACTGACTCTAATTAAAATCAAATTAAATTAAGCTTAATATTTCCACCGTCTGTGCTGCCTCTCCCTCACAAAATGGCGGGAATAAGACAGCAACCCCAGCTTTCCTACAGGCAGCTTAATAGCCCAGAAAATTACACCAAAGGGGGTTTACAGATAACAGAAATCTGACAAACATCACACTAATGGCAGTCTACATTTTTTTTGCTGTCCCTACATCAGAGTTCATGAAGACCATTAGAGCCTCAGAGAGGGTTGTTGTCTCGCCAGAGAAGGCAAATATTTATGATGTGTCACTAAAGTTTCAGAGAGGGCTGCTATCTGGTCAGAGAGCCGGGCATGGGTGAGTTCCAGGCGTGGGCAGGCATTCCAAGCAGGTTTAGAATTTGAAGTGATTTATGCTAAAGCCAAAATTATCTTTTCATGGCTTTTTGGCAAGATGGCTCCCAATTTTAATTAAAGATCAGGTTGGGTCTATCATTCCCCCCTTTTCTTTGTGTCCCTTTCAAATCTTTGATAGATTACGGGAAGAGCACTGAGGAAATTTTAATCCCTCAGGTAAGAGTCTCCAAATTTTTAGAACTCACCCAAAACCGATCTCCCTGATTTTACCTGACTTAATTAATTACTTATATTGATAGTCTATTTATCTTTCTCTCCATTGTTTTAAGAAGAGTGGTGTCACTCATTTTTTCTTCTTCTGACCTGAGACAGGGTGACATGAGTGGGCATGGCATGAGGGACATGAGTTGCCTTTTAGAAGTCAGTTGAGGTTCATGAGTTGCCTTTTAGAAGTCAGTTCGGTTTGAAGTCTGATTGGGGAAGAACAGGTTGTAAAGTCATCTGGGGATGGGTTCTTCTATGAGAGAAACAAAAACCATGAGTACTGAAAAAATGTTGCAGCAGCTGGAACATGTCACTGTATAGAAGTTCCATCACCAGTCTTTAATATCCCGAGTTATCCGGACTGTCAACTTAACTTGTACTGTTACACTTGTCCCTCCCCATAAGATACAGTTTAATAATTTAATGTCATCTGATCTTGTAAAATCTTTTTACTAGTATGACCTCTGTGTCTCTTAGAGAAACCTTTAATTCTGTTACTCAGGGATGGATAATTGTACTAGCAAACACCAAGCCTACCTGTGTAGGTTAGGAATATCTGTAGGCCTTAAACTGAAAACTTATCCCTGTGGCAGGTCTTCTTGATAGTCTCTTTTTATAAGTATCAGGCATTCCTTTCTGAGAATTCTTCTTTGTAGCCACCAGTCTTACTTATTTTGGGAGGCAAACATAAAGTGCATACCTTAAAATTATATTATTATTATTATAATTTAAAATGCCCAGGAATGGATGTATTTTGTTCTTAACTGTCTTTGCTAAGTGTTTAAGATGAAGCAGTCAAACTGACTTTTGTTTCCATCTATTGTTAACAGTCAGCTGAGCTTTTATGGGAGTCAATTCTGGGGAAACTTGAGAGCAGATTCTCAGTTCTGCTAGTGCCATTTGCGCTAGGTGGGTCCAGATCTTGCTTGACCATTTGGCTTCCCTCGGAAGCATCAGGGATGTCTCCTTTCTTTGATGACTCTCCTCTTCGTAACAAATACCCTGATTGGCTTTCTGTTCTCCAGTGGTCTCATTAATCTCCCTGATCAGGAGGAGGTTATGTGGCTCAGAGTTTCAAAGCTCTTTAGAGAAGTTCCCTGTTCCCTGGATTCAGACTGACTCAGAGGGCAAAAGCCAAATATTGGTTTTCTTGGCGCTTTTCATTTAACTTTAATTTTAAATCCTAATCTTAAACATCCAGCAAATAAATTTTAACAGCCTTATATTAAGAGTACTGGGCTTTAATGTCTATAACTATATCATTATCTTTTTATTAATTGGGATCTGTATTTTTCTGTCTGTATTGTAAGTAATGACTTATTATCTTGAATAAACCCATGTTGTGTTCTTAAAGCAACACGTTTGTAAAACAGTAACAGAGAATCTTTAGATCACTTATAAAATAATTTCAAAATAAAATTAACAAAAGTAAAAATACTTAGCTTGTGTAATAGCTACCCTGAAATTTTGGCTGAGTTATACATTATATCCCCTTTTTGAGATCCTAGGAATATTGACCTTAAAAAAACCAACTTTTTAACATAACTTTAAAGAAATATTATCTGACCTACTGGTTTTGTAGTCATTCTCACATGTAGTAAGATGGGACACAGAGCCTTATCTCAGGTAAGGCAGGGCTCTTTATAAATCTTAAGTATTTTAGTTCTAAAGATAATCTTTATTTATAAATATCATTTGACAAAGTTTACATAAATTGTTTGAGGTCACATGAACATTAGCTAACACCATATGATATCACATTTAAAACATGAATTAAAGAAAGGCTGAAAGTTTTTAACCTTTACATCGATTAGGCTCTCATTAACTAAAAAATACATTTAAATTTTTCCCAATGTAAAAAGTAACATAAAAGTTTACATATCTTATTGATAACAGGTAAATAAATCCCCAATATATTTTTTACCATAAAACTTCAGAGCACCAGCTTGATATAATGCTCTTTTAAAGTTTCTACCTTACAGACTTGAATACATATAAGATATGAAAACATTGATAGCATCACAATTACATTGATGTTTCTACATTAACCAAGTTTAGCTTTTAAAGCAATGGCAGTACAGTGCTCTAAAATAACAGTTCTTATTTAATCAGTTGTTTAATTTTTATGGTTGCTTGCTCTAGAGAAAATAAAACTTAATAAACACAACGTTATGGGTAAACTTCTGTTTTAATAAATTTCTGTCTCATTAACACATGACTGATTTTTATATTCTTATACATACTTTAATAAAAACTTATTCAGACCTTAGTAAATCAATCAGATATCTAACAAAAGTACTCATGAATGAGTAATCCCAATCAAATTTACTTTATTTATTTATCAAAATATTAGAGAAATGTATTGACAGTGTAAACCATTTTTATGTTGAAGGAAAGGTCCTAGTACCAAGGCATATTAGACATTTTGTAGATATTAATATTTTATTAGATTTTTGAACACCTAGAAAAGTTTGTAAGCTTAAATTTAAAGACATTGATTTTTATCTGTTTATCCAATTTAAATTGAAACATTTAAATCACGTGAATTAAAGATCTTTGGATCTCCTATTTAAATTTGTTTTAATGAGCGCTTTTTTATGAGCGCTCCTTGTATATGTTAGTTTGTGTATCATATATATGATATACGGACATATGTATATATAGACATACAACACATAACAAAAGTGTGCACACATAATAATAGTAAAGGCCTTGTAGCTTTTCTCAGGTGAAATCTCCATTGCAATGTTTCAAAATGTCTACAGTTGGTCAAAGATAGAACTGATCTGAAAAACATTAACCTAGGTCTGTATGCTCAAAATCATGAGCTCAAAAAAAAAAGTATCTAAGGAAAAAAAAAGAGTCCTAGAAAAAGTGACTGGCTAGTAATTAGTAAATACCATACAATTTACCTTTTTTTTTCCCCCTTAGGCCTCAAATCAGTCTCCTACTAAGATTGCAGGCTTCTTTCATTTACATTTCAACATAAGTCATGGCTGAGGTCTGGAAGGAGCAGGAAAAACTGCTATTCTGAGCAGACACCTCAGGCCTAAGGCATTTTAACCATAATTTTGAGGTTCGGATGTTGAAAATTATGATATAAATTTAAGATACAATTCACAAAATTTTATATCTTTACATCTTGTTTTGTCAACAGATACCATTCTATGATTTACTATCCTTGTCCAAATTAATGCACTGGTACACACAGTGATATTTTCCCAGGCTATCCAATTCAAAATTGGTGAAAAAAAGACTGTATGATTGGGAAGTTACTTGCCAACTTGGAAGTAGAGTTCTTCAGTTTTCCATCCTAAGTATTTAAGTTCTCTGGCATGAATTATCTGAAATCATAAACTAAACAATTACCTAAACCCGACTTTTAACTGCAAGATTGTGCAATGCTTCAAAACCCATTCAGATACCAGATTGTTAAAATAAAACATCATCATTTAGACACACATTCAGCTAAGATCATTCCCAAGAAACAATTTATAATATGAACACATTATTGCACATGTCTTAAAGGGCCAGATACAAAGACACAAGACAGACAGAAAGGAGGTCCAGACTATGGCTGTCAGAGAGAACCCATTAACCAGAGCAGACAAGAGAAAAATCTCCTACACCAGTGTGCACCATAGATATCCACAGGGGCGGGGGACCACATGTTTTAACAGAGGGGCAACCTGAAATGTAAAATAAAGTGTCTCCATGGTGACTTCACTGCATTTAGTGTCCCCTTTTTCTTTTTCTCTTTTTTAACAAGACAGAGGTGGCATAATTCTTACAGTGCGGAAAGGAAGGAGGTAATTCCCTGAATCAACAGGGCTTTGGCAGCTGCTGGGAGTCCCTCAGTCCTTCCTTTTACTTACAGGATTAGCTCCTCTTGTTCAGTTCCACACCAAGCATGCTTCATCTCCTAATATTCCAGTAGACAGCTCTCACAAAGTTCCGGGGAGGAGGGGGGGGTACAAATTTGTAAATTAAAGTTCGATTCCTGAACTTGAAGCCAATTAATACCAATTTAATAATGAGGACTGAGTTTTGAGAAAAAGAAAAAGGGAGGTTTATTGCTTTGCGAACAAAGGAGAAACACAGGGGACTCTGCCAAATGTTTTGACTCTCTTGATCTGGAGCGACAAGGGGTTTTAAAGGAGTTTCACTTGTTAACCTGGGAGATGCTCAGTTCTTAGGTCCCCAGCAAGCATTGCCCTCTGCAATGGGTGTGCTCCAGGCAGCCAGGTAGGAGCTTCTGTCATCCTGCTTAACAAAGGGGGGTAAAGTTCATCACAGTTCTCTAAAACACAGTCCAAAGGGGTGTCAGGCTTACTCTCTTTATTACCCATTTTTACGTCCAAAATACTTAAGTTTTTACCACTGAAATCACACAACAAAACAAACAAAAACAAACAAACAATCAAAAAAATAGAAGACAAAACAAAACACAAAAAACAGAAAACCAGCGCCTAAACAGAAAAACAGTGGAACAGTGCAACATCTTGCTATAGCTCCAGGGTAGAAGCGCGTGCGTGCCTGTCGGCCCCTCTCTACAGTTCCAGAGGAATTCCCTACAGAACAGAACAGAGGACAGAAAGATTCTCGTTACTCTCCTGGAAAGGAGTATATGTGAGCCTCCCCAGGCCACATCTCTGTCATCAGAAAAGATCTCCCTTAACCGGATATCAGATGTTATAAAGGCGCCACTTACCTATGGAGGACTCCTCCACCAGGTGCTTGCTAATAGTTTTAGTGCAGAGGTTCACTGCAGTGCTCCCCGGACTAAAGGCTCTCTTCCTAATATAGAGAAGATGGACCAAATCAGGCCTGTGTGGAGAGCTGTTTCTTGGTGCCTATGGTTGATATACCATTCTAATTTGTGAAAGTGCCACAGAAAGTAGGGTAAGCCTCCTTCTCATGGTACGCTTGAAAGCAACTGTTTGGACAAAGTGGTTGCCAAGGCAGTGACCTCATTCAGTTCCTGAAGGATGCAACCTCACCTCACTTCCTTGGTAATGGAACTCTCTGAACTTGGGATGCAGAAAGCCAGGCACACAGAGTCAGTCCCAGTCCCAGTCCTAGTGGTCTCACTTGATTCAATTTAGCAAGGACAGAGTCAGTCTTTCTTGGTACCTACTGATGTGAGGATGGCCAAATGCCAGGAGTACTCTGAAGAGGGGCCTTTCCTAAAAAAGCAGGTACTGGCTCACAGCTGGCTACTGACCACTTCACAGAGTTGGACATGGAGTCCAGATCTGAGACAGGATAGGCCATATCGGGGGAACATAGTATGGCCCAGCAGTCAGAGGACACTCCGGATAGTGAGAGACCTATTTGGGGGAAGGAGGTGCCTTTGTGGGTGTGGATGTGTGTTTGTGGTTTTGTCCCATGTTCTGAGAATAGGTAGGAAAGTCGGTTTGTTTGGTTTGGAGTGAACTGTTTCTAGTAAGTTGTTTAACAAGGCGACTGTTTCTATGTCTGTGTATCTCACTGTGTCCATGGTTGTAAACATTAGAAAAAGAGAATGCATCAATGGATGTTTCCTGTCTAGTAGAAAGTTTCCCAGCATTCATCCTGCCCAATTTATGAATGCACTAGGGCTTGCCATATCGATGGGCAACACCTGCTATCTTCCTAAGTTCCTGTTTTCTTCCTGAAATCTAGCCACTCTCCAAAATAGGCTCATGCTTTTGAGTCCACAATATGTACCACCTCGAAGCACTGTGACATGGACATGTACTGGATAGCTGAAGGGAATGACAAGCATCTCAGAAAACTCAGATATCAATGTGACCAGGATAGTCTCAGTGGAGAACCCCTGCAATGGGCCTTTTGATTGCCTATTTTTCTGTTGCCCTGAATGTCAGTAAGTTCTTTGCCTGAGGCCACGCCTTTGTGAATCCTGAAGAAAACAGTTTTCAAACGGAAATGAATGGGCATCACCTGTGGCTCTTTGCTTAATTGCTTTGTAAAGGGATGTGTCTGATTCAGCCTCTTGGTCCTGTGTGAGCCTGTGGCTTAGATTCTCAGCACCTGATGGATCTAAAGAACGATCCCATGTGTGGATCCAAAATCAAAATGGCCAAAAATCAGTCACTGTGGATGAAGTCCCTCACATTCCTCTGTAAGGTTCCTTACCTACATCAAGTGAGAATAGGGATCCTTTGGGTCAAATGAGTTCTTCAAAGCCCTGCAGATGCTAGCCCATAGGTTCTTGGGTTTTCTTATGAATCCAATTCAAATAAAGAATCTAAACCCCACAGTCAGTAGGCCTCAAATTGGAGAACAGAGCTGTATTAATGGCAGACCTGTTTGATAACACCTGGTTCACAGGGAGGGTGTCCAGGCCACCCTGACTATTGGCAAATGAGGGGAAAGGGAGCTTATTTGGAACACTTTCTTGTGCTGCGCCTCTCATGGAATCCTCTTGCCAGAAGTTATGGTGAGTGTCTATATGGAAGAAGATGAGTGGCATGTGGGAGTGTCTTGGTTTTAATTGTGGTCATTTGTGTGGCGGTTGGAAGAGATAATTGGGTCCACCTTGGCTTGAACTTTGGTGTGATTCCCCTTAGAGTCTGTGTTTTGGAATTGACCTCTGAGAATGTATAAGGTCCTATGCCATTGTATATCTATATTTCTGGGACATCACTACAGAATGTAATTCAACGCTAAGTATACCAATCAAGAGCCCAATGAACTTCTGGGCTTCAAATCTTACCTATATTTCTGTTTTCATACTTATATTGAAAGGTTAATAAAATAGGTACTTGTCACTTCTTGATTTTCTGTATGCTTAACAAAACACTGTTGAAATCTTGAGAACTGTTTGCTATTCTTTTTCCCAGAATGTGCTGTCCCCAACTGCCAAACTGCAGAATGTACTCGGTCAACCAGTTGCACGCAAACCGCCCACTCGCCCTTACCCATCAATAAACTTCCCTCCCTGCCCTCTCCAAGGAAAATATATAAGCACTTCTTAAGCTGTTCTCAGGGCTCTCTGCTCTATTCAAGAGAGCTCTGAGCCCTTGCATGCCGGACTCCCAATAAAGCCTTTGCTGTTGCATGAGACAGTCTCTTGGTGGTCTCTTCAACCGACCCTCGCCCGATCTTTACATCTCGTGGCCCCAGTGAGATCCGGCAGCCGCAGATGAAAGACCCCCAACGGGCTCCTCTGGGGGTAAATAAGGCCCCTCTTTCTGGTTTCAGGATTCAGGTTAGGGTTTCACAAAATGGCTATTGGTAAAGAGCGTGAGCTCTCTCCCACGGTGACTGACACACATGTCACAGAGCCACAGGCCATGTCCCTGGGGGATGAACTCATGAAATCGAGGAACAATAGTCTCTTTGATTAAGTGATATTTTGTTTCGGATTCGGTATTGCCAGCCCATCATGTTTTGCCGGCTACTCAGTCCTGGTCTCAGTATTGGACGTCCATTGCCTGTCTTTATTGTCTTGTCTTGTCTGTGTCATGTGTCATTGCTTTTATTGTCTGTGTATATTTCATTATGGGACAGAGCACTTCAATGCCTCTGTTCCTGACCCTTGATCACTAGACCAAAGTCTGCTTAAGGGCTCAGAATCTTTCTTTTTCAGTAAAATGCCGGATCTGGCAGATTCTGTGTCTCAGAATGACCCACCTTTGTAGTCGGATGGCCCCTAGAAGGATATTTCTACTTCGAACTAATTTGAGAAGTTCGAGATATTGTCTTTTAGCAGGGGCCACGTAGACATCCAGATCAACAGCCATATATCTTAACTTGTCAGGACCTCTACAAATCTCCTCCTCCAAGGATGAAGCCTTTCCTTGTCCCTGCACCCGCTCCTACTCCTTCCCCCACGATTCTATCTCTTTAACTCTCTGCTCCTCCTCTTGCACCCTCTGTTCTCCATGAGTCTCAAGACTCTACTGGACTCTCCTCCCCCTCCTTATCCTCTGCCTTCATCCCCCAACTCCCAACACCCTCTAAGTGATTCCCCTGCTGCTGACTCAGCCTCTCCACCATTCAAAGAAGCTAGGATGGCCCAGCACCATCCAGATGACTGTCCCGTGGCACACAGAGCCCCTCCTTCCCTGGAGGAAGCTGGCCCGGCTAAAAGAACTCAGAGAACTCGCCAACGTTTTTACACCTGCCTACTTGGGATAACTGCCAACAACTCCTAGGGACTTTCTTTATGACAGAGCAATAAGAGAAAAACCTCCAAGAAACTAAAAAAAAAATCCTCGGACCTGATTGGCGACCAACACAACTTCCCAACATAATCAAAGCCAGCTTACCCTTAAACCAAACCAACTGGAACCCCAACACCTTTGAAGATAAAGAGCATCTGTCCAATTATTGCCTGGCTCTAATAGCGGGTCTCCAAGGGGCTACTAGGTGACCAACTAATTTGGCCATGGTAAGAGAAATTATTCAAAGGCCTGATGAATCTCCCTCTTTGTTTCTAGAAAGAATTATGGAGGCATATAAGAGATATACTCCTTTCGATCCTCAGGCAGCGGATCAAAATTCATCTGTAACGATGGCCTTAATTGGGCAAGCTGCCATGGATATTAAAAAAATTTAAAAGAGAGATTTAGTCAGAGAAGCCAAGAAAATATACTATAAGAGAGAAACAGGGAGAAAGAAAGGGAGCAAAGGAAGGATGAGAGAAGCAAAAGACAGACTAAGGGATTGACCAAGATCCTGGTCACAACAAGAAAGAGGCCAGAAATTAAGACGTAAGGTGACAGGAAGGGATACCTGGGGCCATGCCAGAGGCCACCCCTGGCCTCAGATCAATGTGCCTACTGTAAAAAAAAAGGATACTGGGCCAAAGAGTGCCCTATAAAGAGACAGGCACGCCAGCCAGCCATTCTGACTCTGGAGCATGACTAAAAAAGTTGGGGCTCAGATCACTTCCCCTAGCTCAGGGTAACTTTTGAAGTGTAGCGGACCCCAGTAAACTTTGAAATGAAAACAGGAGCAGTATACTCAGCCCTTAAGGCCCCATTGGGCCCTCTATCAAATAAAAGGTCTGTAGTTCAAAGAACTAATGGCAGTAAATATCGGGCTTAGACTACTAAGAGGACCATGGACCTTGGGAAAGGAAAAATCTATCACTCCTTCCTAGTAATCCAGGAATGCCTGGACCCATTGATGGGCAGAGATCTGCTCACCAAGCTCTTCGCCTAAATAACTTTTAACCCTGAAGGCCCCCAAATGAAATTTCTAAATTCTTCAGTAAAAACTCCTATAGTCACGGCTTTAACTATATTAGTAGAAGATGAACATCCACTCTTCACACCCCCCAAGACTGATCAAACAGGCAAGCTACACCAGAAATGGATAACAGATTACGCAGATGCCTGGGCAAAAACTGCTGGGTTAGGCCTGGCCATGAAACAACCTCCAATAACAGTGGAGTTAAAAACCTCAGCCTCCCCAATCAATGTCAAATAATATCCTCTAAGCAAAAAAAGCTAAAGATGAGATAAGGCCCCATATTCAGAAATATCTGGACTTAGGGCTCCTAAGGCCCTGTCAATTGGCCTGGAACACTCCCCTGCTACTAGAAAAAAAAAGCCAGGAACCGGGGACTATTGTCCTGTTAAAGACCTAAGAGAGATCAACAACAGAGTGCAGGACATTCACCACACGGTACCTAATCCGTACAATCTGCTTAGCACTCTGAACCCTGAGCGGAAATGGTATACTGTTCTTGACTTAAAAGATGCTTTCTTTTGCTTGCCTCTGCATAAATATAGTCAGTTGCTGTTTGCTTTTGGGTGGGTAGACCCAGAAACCTGAACGTCTGGTCAACTAACTTTGACTAGACTCCCACTGGGGTTCAAAAACTCCCCCACTCTCTTTGATGAAGCCCTCCACAGAGATCTCAGCAATTTCAGAACTATGCACCCAAAATCACCCAGCTTCAATACGTGAATGACCTGCTACTGGCATCCAACACCAAGGAAAACTGTGAGTCTGGGACCCAAGCACTATTATATGAGCTTGCTCAACTTGGGTATAGAGTTTCGGCCAAAAAAGCCCAAATTTGCTAGCATGAAGTAATCTTCCTGGGCTGTTACCTTAGGGGCAGTAAATGATGGCTCACTGAGCCCAGAAAACAAACCATTGTGTAGATACCACCCCCATCTAACAGGAGACAACTCAGAGAGTTTCTTGGGACTGCTGGCTTTTGCAGGTTATGGATACCTGGGTTTGCGTCTTTAGCTGCTCCTTTATACCCGGTGTTAATGGGAGATGCCCAATTCCAATGGACCCCTGATCACCAGAAAGTTTTTGATAACATCTATGGACACTGACACTGAACGCCTCAACTTCACTGAGCTCAGGCTGCAATTACAGAAAGCCCTACACTACGTTAAAAATGTACACCAACTCACTCACCTTGGTTCAATGAAACTGCAGGCATTCCTGTAGGATTAAGAACAGAGTTTTCCACTAACCGACTCACAGCGAAAGGAAATAACTGAACGGGTAACAAAAGCCTGTCGAGTCCGTCAATTGGTTAATGCTTACCCTTCCAGTTTCCTAGAGGAAAGCACCTACGAGGAACCAGAAAATGACAATTGTGGGAAGTGGACAATAGTGAAATTAAGCCAGCAACGTATGGACTTAAATATCTCCTAGTCTTTGTAGATACATTTTCAGGATGGACTGAAGCCTTACACACAAACACACACACACACACAAAAACAACCAAACTGCACAAATGGTTTTCAAGAAGATCCTGAAAGATATTTCTCCAAGATACGGTCTGCCTAAGGCAATAGGGTCTGATAATGGACTGGTGTTCATGGTTCAGGTAAGTCAGGTGTTCACTGGGACCCTGTGGATTAATTTGAAGTTACATTAATCTTATATACCCCAGAGCTCAGGACAGGTAGAAAAAATAAATAGAACCATTAAAGAGACCTTAACGAAATTAAGCTTAGAGCCCGGCATAAAAGATTGGATTATGCTCCTGCCTTATGCACTGTTTCATGCGAGAAATACTCCCTCTCTTTCTTTGTGTAACCTCACCCCCTATGAAATTCTCTATGATGCCCATCATCCAGTAAGGAACCTAACCCCAACTCTAAGGCCTAACGATCACTTCCACACCCCCTTGCTTGACAGACTTAAAGTCATTGAAAGAACTCAGCGATACCTGTGGAAACAGCTGGCCACTGCCTACCAACCTTGGGAGGAGGGGACTCTAAGTCAATATCAAGTAAGAGACTTCGTCTACATAAGACAACATCAGGTGTCATCCCTGGAACCCCACTGGAAAGGAACATACCAGGTGCTACTTATAAAACCTAAAGCGGTAAAAGTAGACGGAATCACTTTTTGGATCCATGCCTCTCATCTCAAGCCTTCGCTGTGTCCAGACTCTTGTTGGAAACTGGAAAAGCCTGCTAACCATTTCAAATTGAGTATTCGCTATGTGGATAAGACTATAGACTCTCCCCTTGGCCACCAGTAGTTCTAACCCTCATCATTCCGTTCAGCAGCAATGGCTGATCACAAATCCTACTAGACAAGAAGTATGGTCTATCTCGCATACAGCCCCCTTAGAGACCTGGTGGCCATCTATCCACCCAGACATTTGTCAGCTCGGTATAGGTCTTTCCTATTGAGATATCCCTGATGAAGAGGATCCCACTAAAATTCCATTAAATCTCTTCTGTACCATAGATAATGGAAACAAACATGATGGATGCAGGGACACGCGAGACAGATTCAGGTTGGCTAGCCTAGATTACTATGTTTGCCTAGCGGACTATCAAAGGCACAAACAGCCACGGCTGTGTCGGGGAGAAGCCGACTTCTTGTGTAAGTCAAGTGAATGTGAGCATACAGGGGCTGCCTGGTGGAACCCAAACTCCTCATCAAATTCAGTACACAGCATTGGCCATATTACCAATTAGACAACCAAATACTATGGCCCCCAGAGGGTTCTCTAGATCCTCAAATTCTGAGTGACATTTTTAACTTTGGCAAGTTCTCAAAAGGGGGAAATTTCCCTATGTGGAATCCTTTTCCCTCCTTTGCTCACATCCTGTACTATGCTTCTCCAATAGTTCCTCACCGTCAGCCTTCTGCTCTAGACTCTCTGCTATCACTCCCATCTTAGCAACCTGATTTCTCCTCTCCAATTACTAAATCAAAAACCCAAACCTCCGCTGGTTCTCAGAACATTGCACCCTTGCTGAGGTAGCAGGTACCAAGGTACCCCTTCACCCACTCACTCCTCTCTTTTCCTGTCAGTGCCTGCACTAGGTCCCAGCAAGTCCTCTAGCAAGCTAACCCAAAGCTCAAACCAGCTGATAAGAGGCCTCAGACCCCTATACAAGATGTAATGAAAATGGCCTTTAAAGTTGCTTTGTCATCAGTGAAAACAGGTTTCTAAGAATTTAAAGTCCCTCAAAGGCTTTTTGGAATATTTACTCCCATCTTCCCCTCTGCTCTACCTGTTCTACTGCTCAAGTTTTGTTTTAGGAAAATCCCAAACCCCTTTCCCATTTTTCTTTTACATCTCTCTTTCCTCATTCTTAGATCCACGGAGCTGCTCTCAGCCTCGACTACCCCGTCTTCCCCCTCTGTACTAGGTCCATAGAAATGTCTTAAATGACCTTCTCCAGAAGTCTTCACCAAGGCTTACTTTAGGTCTTTCAGCAAAAGAGTCCCTCTGAAAGAGTTCAATGTACATAAACTTGCACTTTTCGTGTTGCCCTGTTCTACTTGACCACTGGCTGGAAAAATCACCACCCCTAAGCTAGACACCTCCTTACCAGTTTTTCACAAAATATGTGAACAAGGCCTCTGGCCTTGAGCTGGGGCTTCACCGAGATGGCTACATTTCTAAGATAAAAATGTTAGCAACTGGGCTCCATGGTGACAGCTGGCAGGGAGAAAAAAAATAGACAAAAAAGCTCTCCCCTTCCAAGGTGTCCTTGAAAAGTTAACTTGCCCAGAACAGAGGAAAAAAAAACAGAAACAAAAACTAATTTTTGTGAATTTCTGCAGACTGTGAACTTCTGAGCCCCTTCCCTTACATGTTGGGTACAAACTCTAAAACTACCAAAACTTGGGTTTCAGGGGATTAATTGATTACAAAAAAAGCAATGCCCTCTAAATCCGGATGCAACCAAATAAGAATGTTTTCCTCACTTTGGTGCTATCTTAGGTGCATTTTCTTGTCCATCCATAAAACAGTATAATTCTATACACTTTAACATTATTTATGTTTTCATAAAATGGTCAATAGATGTGATTAATTATGTAATGATGTAGATGTTTTTCAGAGTGCTCTATCATGACGCAGGTTCATTTAAAGTTCAAATAGGGGGGCATACAACCCGGTTCCACCGGGTACCTGTATCCCTCACTTTAGCCATCCTATTAGGAATAATAATTGCTGAAGGCTTGGGCACAGGAAGAACTGCCCTAGTCCATGAGACACAACAAAGACACAATTAGAAGCAGAAATAGACCAAAGCTTAAAGACATTAAAAACCGACATCACAGCTTTACAGGAATTTTAACCTCTCTCTCTCTCTGAAGTTGTTTTATAGAGCAGGCGAGTGTTGGACCTCCTCTTCATGAGAGAAAGGTGCCTTTTTGCTTGCATTGAGGGAAGAATGTTGTTTTTATGCCGACAATACTGGAGTTGTAAAAGAATCAATGAGTAAATTAAGAAAATGACTTGAAGAGCGTCAAAGAGAGACAGAGGCCCCAGAAGGAAGGTTTGAGTCCTTGTTCACATAGTCAACCTGGTTAACTACGCTTTTATCTGCCAGGGCTGGTCCATTAATAATCCTCATATTATTGCTAACGGTAGGACCCTGTTTGCTCAACCGTGTAGTTTCCTTTCTAAACCAAATCGAACATGTTATTAAACCTAACCATACACTGTTCTCTCAATCTAATTTTACAGAAAAGTGGGGACAGAGTTGGTCTTAAAATACAGGAATATAGAGGATCTTCCACCTGCTGAATAACTCAAGGGTCCATGCAGAAATGATCCCTGGAGAAGATGTAGGCAACTATGAAGGACCCGAGAGAGCAGAAGTCTTCCATGGCAAACAACCTGCTCAGGATGAAGGGATGTGTCTGAATCAGCCACTCTCTTCTTAATGTATAGAAGATGGACCAAAGCAGGCATGTGTTGAGCTGCTCCTGCATGCCTATGGTTGACATACCACTCTAACTGGTGAAAGTGTCACAGGAAGTAGGGGCAGCCTCCTTCTCATGGGAACCTTGGAAGCAACTGTTAGGACAAAGTTGTTGCCAAGGCAGTGACCTCATTCAGTTGCTAAAGGAAGTGACCTCACCTAACTTCCTTGGTGATGGAACTCTCTGAACTTGGAATCCAGGAATCCAGGCACGAAGAGCCAGTCCCAGTCCCAGTCCCAGTGGTCAAACTTATTTTGATTTACCAAGGACAGACTCAGTCTTTCTTGGAACCTACTGATGTGAGGATGGCCAAATGCAAGTAAAGCTATGAATAGGGGCCTTTCCTGAGAAAGCAGGCAGTGGCTCACCGCTGGCTCCTGACAACTTCACAGAGTTGGCCAAGGAGACCAGATTTGAGACAGAACAGGCCATTTCCAGAGAACATAGTATGGCCAACCAGTCAGAGGACACTCTGGATAGTCACAGACCTACATGGGGGAAGGAGGTGCCTTTGTGGTGTGGGTGTGGGTTTGTGATTTTGTCTCATGTTCTGAGAATAGGTATGAAAGGCGGTTTGTTTTGTTTGGAGTGAACTGTTTCTAGTAAGTCGTTTGACAATGTGAGTGTTTCTATGTCTATGTATCCCACTATGTCCGTGGTTGTAGACATTAGAAAAGAGAATGCATCAATGAATATGTCCTATCTAGTAGAAAGCTTCCAAGCATTCATCCTGCCCTAGTTATGAATGGACTGCAGCTTGCCTTATTGATGTGAAACACCTGCTATCTACCTAAGTTCCTGTTTTCTTCCTGAATTCTCGCCACTCTCCAGAATAGGCTCATGGTTTTGTGTTTAAGATATGTACAACCTTGAAGCTCTGTGACATGACCATGTACGGAATAGCTGAAGGGAATGGCGAGCATCTAAGAAAACTCAGATATCAGTTTGACCAAGAAAGTCTCAGTGAAGAAACCCTGCTTGGGGCCTTTTGTTTACCAATTCTTCTGTTGCCCTGAATGTCAGGAAGGTCTTTTCCTCAGTCCACCACTTTGTGAAGCCTGAAGAAAGCAGTTTTCAAATGGAAATGAATGGGCATTACCTGTGGCTCTTTGCTTAATTGCTTTGGAAAGGATGTGTCTGAATCAGCCTATTTGCCTTGTGTGAGGGTGTGGCTTAGATTCTCAGCTCCTGATGGATCTAAAGAAAGATCCCATGTGTACATCCAAAACCAAAATGGCCAAAAGAGCAGTCCTTGTGGATGAAGTCTCTCGCCTCTTCTGTAACTTTCCTGACATCCATCAAGCCAGAATAGCGATCCTTTGGGTCAAATGAGTTCTTCAAAGCCCTGCAGAGGCTAGCCCATAGTTTCTTGGGTTTTCTCAAGACTCCAATTCACATAAGGAATCCAAACTCCACAGTCAGTTGGCCTCAAATTGAAAAAGCAAAGCAGTATTAATGGGAGGCCTATTTGATCTCTCCTGGTTCACAAGAAGGGTGTCCAGGCCACCCTGACTTTAGGCAAATTAGGTGCAAGAGAGCTTATTTTGGACACGGTCTTGGGCTGTGCCCCTCATGGAAAACTTTTGCCAGAGGTCATTATGAGTGTCTATATGGAAAAAGATGAGCACCACATTGGAGTGTTTTGTTTTAAATTGTGGTCATTTGGGTGGCGGTTGGAAGAGATGACTTGGTCCACATGTTCTTGAACTCTGGTGTGATTCCCTTAGAAACTGAGTTCTCAAACTGACCTCAGAGAAGTATTGCCATGAATAGTGATGAGATTTTATGAAGCCAGGCATTAGTGTCGCCCTTGGAAACTAAGTTCTAGGCCCAGGATGGCTTTCCACAGAGCACTAGGCCTCTCAGCCAGGATACCACATGATTTTATTCTGAAAGATTTGGCACTCATAGTTGAGAGTCAAAACTCATATGGACCTCACATTGTAGACCTCAATGGGCATAATATCATGTGATCTTTTGGCCACTCTTTGGGAAGCCTTACCTGTGAGTGTTCTCCAGAACTTTCATTGAAATGAGCTTCCTAACCATTTAATGGTTCCTGAAAGAATTGAAACTCACAGTGCCTCCAACTTCATCCTTGAAAAATGGCTAGAAAAATACCATAAAATTTTTGAAATTCCCATCACCAGGTGGCACTGGAGAACCTTTGGATGTCCTGTTACTGATCATGAATATACCAGACAGTGCCTTGATTGACTGGGTTTCATGTAAATGGTGTAGAACAGAGATGTCAGTAAGTTGGACTCTGTTGAGTAGTTGTACTAGAGCAGTGGTGGGCAGGTATGTGATAAAACATCTGTGGTGGGGCCATGTGGATCTTCCATTGGCTTCAAAATGGCTGTGACTGACATGGTGCAGCCAACAGAACCTTCCATGTAAAGGCAACTTGTTATATGGAGAGTTTTCAGGACATTGTTCAGAATCAGGTTGCTATGGTCAAGGGGGCAAGGTATGTGGGATAGAATCCTGGTTCTTGTATCCTCCTGCAGAACCTGACCCACCACACATGACAGAACTCCCTCTTGCACTGAGACCCAATTGAACTCCTTGTATTTCGTGAAGCAAATACCAAACTCCCAGTGCAGCAGGAAGAAACAAAAAGAAAATGGAGGATGACCATATGGCTTCAAAGTGCACATGGAAAGACATTTAGCCCCCAGTGGCCACAGTTTACCTAAAAAGAGAATTTAGCACTGCTGCCTCATGTTCATTGGGAAATAAGAAAGCATGTCCTCCAGGTCTCATAGATGCAGACCAAGCTTTTATGGTCTCACTAGAAAGGAAGCTAAAGCTCCTGACAACAACCTATTTTTCAAGTGCCCAACCTCACAGGCAGTTTCTCAAGAAGTGTCTATGCCAGCAGAGCTCCATGTTTGTGGAGGGTTTACCCTGTCCCTTACCTTTGGAAACTCCTCTGCCACTTCCAAGGTGTGGGCTCCTGAGCATATTCCATTCCAGATATTTGTTCACAGATTTTCTAAATCTTCTCCTCTAATTGTGTCTTACTTGGGGCGAAGGTATTGTCAAGGCATTGTTCTGGATTAGAGTGGGAAGATTTTTGTGTAGCACATATTTACATACACATTGGATTCATTTTTCAATTTTCCATTCGAAATACTGAATCCTTGACACTAACCTATACCCTACTAGATTCTGACAACTAATTCTAATATAATGGAGAAAAATAACCCAAACAGAATAGAAATACTAGCACTTCAGAGGAGCCATGGTGTATAGTTGGTCTTCCCTTTTGCATGATATAGGGTAGGAGTTATAAATCTTGTCAATTTTTTGTTGAAAGAGTTCTGCATGTGTTTTTAAAGTTAACACATATGTGAATTCCTGTCTCCCTTTTTCTGTAGCCAATTCAGCACATGTATTTTTATATGAACATATAGAATCCTACCTGGTATCACACCTATATTCTTGAGAGGTGGCTAACTTGGCAGAGACAAAGTGTGAGAAGAAATCACTCCTCCTAAATGCTTTTGGAACTCATAATTCAAATTATGAGTGATCTTTTTAGTTGAAAAACATTATACATAAATCCATGTTCAGTAAAATTAATATTTTTGGATCTGTGGATAATATATATTTCACGATGAATTTTAATTGGCATATATATTGCTACTTTTTAATGTCTCTGTGTGTGTTTTGTATATATATATATATATATATATATATATATATATATATATATATATATACTCTCTAGATTTTTCAAAATATGAAATATATGAGTCTTATTATACACTCCCTAAATTCATTCTTGTTCATGTATGTGGTTTTATATTCAAATTTTCATAAGATTATTTTCAGAAATATTCATCCACCTGAAATACATATTTGTTTTATAGTATTGAAAACTCACTTCAGTAAATGGTGCAAACAAATCCTTATATTTTTACAGTAACTGACCCACTTTAACATCAATGCAAGTAGATTCCAATGGGACATGATGTGTATTTTGACGTTCATTTTTATACAACACTGGTACATTACTATTTCTTCAGTTTTTGTACATCATAGAATATACATTTCATCCACAACTTCATAAATTTAAAGAAATTTGTAACACATTCTATCACTTCCTGCTTCAGAACATATGTATTCCTCTTTGTTTTTGACTGGTCATTTCATGAGACTTCTTTCCAAACACATTATTTTCGATTTCCATAATCAATTTTGAAGCAAAATTCACACACTCTTTATGATGAACCACACCCGTAATATTTCCATTGGATGTATAAATGGTTGGAATGAATGTATGTATATCAACATATGATTCCCTGTGTATATTCAGATATCAATTTATTCCAATTTCTAAAGTTCGAACCAGTTATATTATTTATTCACACTATGGTCTATTCATGCATTATCTCTATATTCATACACACATGGTACACCTATATGTACCCCCAATACTAATTTATACCTCTTCAAAATATTGCTCCACGAAATGGTGGTAGAAATACTCATGTCACCTGATCTACATATACATTTTATCACAGTAATATTCTGGCCACAAAATGCAAAGTCACACTTACGATTGTACAAAAGCCTAAATGGAATGTGAGTATGGATTATGAAAATCACCCATGTCCAGGTTGCCTAATGCTCTCAAATGTCAATCCTATTGGTGACTACATATTTGTTTCTTCCTAAGATTATATATTCAATCTCAAGCCTTTTGAAAATATCTATTGCTATCACTCATTTTATACTTTGCCTGATTTCCTTATGTCTCTATTGATATCTGCTTTCCTACATATTTTCCCCAGTTCATCATTGTGACTGACTCTTCACATGTGCTGACATTTACATTTTTTGTGTACCTGAAACCCTATTGCTAAAGAACTTTTTGTCCAAATCCTATACTCACACGTTTTTCTAATCTTACCAACTATCTTCGTAATCTTACCAACTCTCCCTTTTTGAATGGATGTTCTCCTCAACATTCAATCATCTAAGGTACAAGATCCTATGCCATTGTGTATAGATTTATCTGAGACATCTGGGCAGAACATAATTCAAAGCTAACTATTTCAATCAAGGACCCAATGACCTTCTGGGCTTTAAATCTTACTGAGATTTCTGTTTTCATACATATATTTCACCTCTATAATCTTATAAATATCGCAGGTTCCCAATACCATTATTCATCCAGCAGAATGATCCTAACCCAAATCAAAAATGTTATTAACCCTAACCATACACGATTCCCTCAATCTACCTTTATAGAAGAGCAGGGACAGAGTTGGTCTTACAATACAGGAATGTAGGAGATCTTCAACCTGCAGAGAAACTCAAAGGTCCATGCAGAAATGATCCCTGGAGAAGATATAGGCAGCTATGAAGGACCTGAGAGAGCAAAAGTCATCTTCCATGACAAACAACCAGGTAAGGATGAAGGGATGTGTCTGAAGCAGTCTCTCTCTTCTTAATCTAGAGAAGATGGACCAAACCAGGCCTGTGTGGAGAGCTGTTCCCGGGTGCCTATGGTTGATATTCCATTTTAACTTGTAAAAGTGTCATAGGAAGCAGGGGCACGCTCCATTTCATGGACCCTTGGATGCAACTGTTAGGACAAAGTGGTTGCCAAGGCAGTGACCTCATTCAGTTCTAGAGGAAGTGACCTACGTCACTTTCTTGTTGATGTACCACTCTGAACTTTGGATCCAGGGAGACAGGCACCCTGAGGCAGGCCCAGTCCCAGTCCCAGTGGTCTCACATGTTTGGATTAACCAAGGACAGAGTCAGTCTTTCTTGGCAAATACTGAATTGAAGAGGGACAAATGCCAGGAAAGCTCTGAAGAGGGGCTTTTTTTTTTGATAAAGCAGGCAGTGGCTCACCGCTGGCTCCTGACACCATCACAGTGTTGGCCAAGGAGACCAGATCTGACATACAACAGCCCATTTCAGGGGAACATAGTATGGCCCACCAGTCAGAGGATGCTCTGGATAGTCACAGACCTACTTGGGGAAAGAAGGTGCCTTTGTGGGTGTGTTTGTGTGTTAGTGATTTTGTCTCATGTTTTAAGAATATGTAGGAAAGTCGGTTTGTTTAATTTGGAGTGGCCTGTTTCTAGTAAGTCCTTTGAGAAGGTGAGTGTTTCTGTGTATCCCACTGTGTCCGTGGTTGTAGACAATAGAAAAGAGAATGCATCAAAGGATGTGTCCTGTCTAGTAGAAATCTTTGCAGCATTCATCTTGTCCAATTTATGAATGGACTGCAGCTTACCTTATAGATGGGCAACACCTACTACCTTTCTACATTCCTGATTTCTTCCTGAATTCTGGCCACTCTCCCATAGGCTCATGGTTTTGTGTTCAAGATATGTATCTCCTCCACAATCTGGGACATGGCCATGTAGTGGATAGCTGAAAGGAATGGTGAGTATCTCAGAAAACTCAGATATCAGTGTGACCAGGAAAGTCTCAGTGGAGAAACTCTGCTTTGGGAATTTGCTTTCCTATTGTTCTGTTGCCCTGAATGTAAGGAAGGTCTTTGCCTAAGGCCACACCTTTCGAAAGCCTGAAAAAATCAGTTTTCAAATGGAAATAAATGGGCATCACCTGAGGATCTTTGCTTAATTGCTTTGCAAAGGGATATGTCTGAATCCGCCTCTTAGTGCAGTGTGAGTCCATGGCTCAGATTCTCAGCACCTGATGGATCTAAAGAAAGATCCCATGTGTGCATCCAATTCCAAAATGGCCAAAAGAGCAATCATTGTTGATGAAGTCTCTTGCTTTCCTCTGTAAGTTCCTGATATCCATCAAGTCAGAAGAGGGATCCTTTGGGTCAACTGAGTTCTTCAAGCCCTGCAGAGGCTAGCCCATAGGTGCTTGGGTTTTCTCATGACTCCAAATCACATAAAGAAACTATACCTGACAGTCAGTATGCCTCAAATTGGAGAAGCGGAACATTATTAATGGCAGGCATCTTTGATCAGCCCTGGTTCACAGGAACGGTGTCCAGAAACACTGACTTTAGACAAATGAAGGGCAAGGGAGCTTATTTTGACATTGTCTTGTGCTGTGTGCCTCATGGAAACTTCCAGCCAAGGTTATGATTAGTGTCTATATGAAAGAAGATGAGGGACATGTGTGAGTGTTTTGGTTTTAATTCTGGTCATTTGTGTGGCGGTTGGAAGAGATGACTGGGTCACCAGGGATTGAACTCTGGTGTGTTTCCCCTTAGAGACTGAGTTCTGAAACTGACCTCAGAGAAGTATTGCCATGAATTGTGTTGGGATTTTAGGAGGCCACGCATGAGAGTCGCCCTTGGAACCTGAGATCTAGGACCAGGGTGGCTTTCCACAAAGAACTGGGAATCTCAGCCTGGATATCACATGATTTTATTCTGAAAGACTTTGCAGCCATAGTAGAGAGTCAAAACACATAGGACCTCACATTGTAGACCTCAATGGTCCTGGCTTCAAGTGACCTTTTGTCCACTTTTTGGAAAGCCTTGCCTGTGAGAGTTCTCCAGAATTTTCTTTGAATTGAGCTTTCTCAACATTTAATGGTTTCTGAATAACTGAAATTCACAGTGCATCCAATGTCATCCTTGAAAAATGGCTAGATAAATACCATGAAATTTTTGAAATTCCCATGACCCGGTGGCACTCAAGAAACATTGGATCTCCTATTGCTTATCATGAGTGTACCAGAAAGTGCCTTGATTGACAGGGTTTTCTGAAAATTGTTTAGAACAGACATGCCAGTAATTTGTAGCCTGCTGAGTAGTGGGCGTAGAGCAGTGGTGGGCAGGTGTGTGATAAAGTATCATGGTGGGTCCATGTGGATCTGCCATTTACTTCCAAATGGCTTGTGACTGACATAGTGCAGACTTCAGACCCTTATATGTAATGGCATCTTGTTATATGGCGAGGTTTCAGGGCAATGTTCAGAATCAGGTTGCTATGAACAAGGGGGAAATCTTTGAGAGATAGAAACCTGGTTTGTGCATTTTCTTGCAGACCATAACCCACCACACGTGACAGAACTCTCTCCAGCACTGTTTCCCAGTTGAACTCCTTGTATTTCGTGAAGCATGTACCAAACTCCAAGTGCAGCAGCAAGAAACACCACGAAAATTGGAGGATGACCAAATGCTTTCACAGTCCACACGGGGAGAAAATAAACCCCCAGGGGCCACAGTTTATCTACAAAGAGAGAATTCAGCACTGCTGCCTCGTGTTCATTGGAAAATAAGAAACTTTGTCCTCCAGGTCACATAGATGCAGACCCAGCTTTGAGGGTATCACTACAAAGGAAGCTTAACTCCTGACAAAAACCTATATATCAGTGCCCAACCTCTGTGGCAGTTTCTCAAAAAGATTTAGGCATGCAGAGCTCCATGCTTGTGGAGTGTGTACCCTGTCCTTACTTTTGAAAACTCCTATACCACCTCCAAGTTTGTGCACTCCTGAGCATTTTCCATTACAGAAATGTAATCACAGATTTTGCAACTTCTCTTCTCTAATTGTGTCTTACTTGGGGCGAAGATAATTTCAAGGCATTGTTCTTGATGAGAGTCGGAAGATTTGTTTTAGCACATATTTGCATACACATTGGATTAATTTTCCTATTTTTCCATTCGCAATTCTGAATCCCTGACACTAACCGATATTCTAATAGACTCCGACTACTAATCCTAATATGATGGAGAAAAATAACCCAAACAGTACGTAAATACATGCAGTTCAGGGTTGGACTTGCCTTTTGCATGATAAAGGGTAGGTATTATGAATCTAGTCAATTTTTAATTGAAATAGTTCTCCATGTGTTTTTAAAGTTAACAAATATGTGAATTACTGTCTCTCATTTTTGGAGCCTATTCAGCACATGTATTTTTATATGCACAAATAGAATCCTACATGGTATCAAACGTACATTCTTTTGAGTTACATGACTTGGCAGATACAAATTGTGAGAAGTGATCACTCGTCCTAAACGCTGTTAGAACTGAAAATTCAACCTATGGGTGAGCTTCCCAGTGGAACAACATTATACATAAACCCATGTTCAGTAAAATGAATGTTTTTGCATCTTTATGATATATATTTCATGATGAATTTCGATTGGCATATATATTGCTACTTTTTAATTTCTGTGTTTGTGTGTGTGTGTGTGTCCATATATGTGTATATATCTATATCTATCTATCTATCTATCTATCTATCTATATATATATATATATATATATATATATATATATATATACACTGTCCAGATTTGTAAAAATATGAAAAATATGTGTCTTATATACACTCCCTAAATTCATTCATGTTCATGGATGTGGATTAATAATCAACTTTTCACAAGATTATTCTTAGAAATACTCATACACATGAAATACATAGTTGTTTCCTAGTACTGAGAACTAACTTCAGTGAAAGGTGCATACAAATTCTAATATGTCTGCATTAACTGACCCAGTTTAACATCAATGCATGTTGGTTCCTATGGGACATGATGTGTATTTTGACGTTAATTTTTATTCCACACTGGTACATTACTATTTCTTCAGTTTATGCACATCATAGGATATATATTTCATTCACTAGTTAGCAAATTTATAGGCATTTGTTTCACTTTTAGTCACTTCCTGCTCCAGAACACATGTATTTTTCTATGTTTCTTGACTGGTCTATTCATGAGACTTTTTTTTCCAAATATATTGTTTTCGATTTCCATATCAATTTTGAAGAAAAACTCACACACCCTTCATGATTAACCATAACCATAAGATAATCATTAGATATATAACTGGTTGGAATTAATGATTGTATATCAATATAACATTTCTTATATATTTTCAGATATCCATTCAATCCATTATTTAAAGTGGATCCAGTTATATTATTTATTCACAGTATGGTCTATTCATGCATTATGTCTATATTAATAGAAGCAGGGTACACCTATTTCTACCCCCATACTAATTTATAAATCTTCAAAATATTGCTCTCAGAAATGGTGGAAGAAATACTCATGTCACCTGATCTACATACACATTTTATCACAGAAATATTCCGGACACAAAAAGCAAAGATCACACTTACAATTGTACCAAAGCCTAAATGGAAAGATAGCATGCATTACTAAAAACATCCATGTGCAGGTTGCCTAATGCTCTCAAATATCAATCCTATTGGTGACTACATATTTGTTTCTTCCTAAGATTATATATTCAACTTCAAACCTGTTGAAAATGTCTAACCCTATCACACACTTTATACTTTGCTTGATTTCCTAATATCTCTATTGATATCTGCTTTCCTACATGTTTTCCCCAGTTCATCATTATGACTGACTCTTCACATGTGCTGACATTTACATACACTCTCTACCCGAAACCCTATTGCTGAAGAACTTTTGGTCCAAATCCTATACTCACTCTTCTTTCTAAACCTACCAACTTCCTTCCTAATCCTACCGAATATCGGTTTTTGACTGGATGTTCTCTTCAGCATTCAATCATCCAAGGTACAAGGTCCGATGTATATTGATTTATCTGAGACATCTGTGCAGCACATTACTCAAAGTTAGGTATCCCACTCAAGTCCCCAATGCCCTTCTGGGCTTCAAATCTTACCTAGATTTCTGCTTTCATACTTATATTTCACATGTATACTCTTGTAAATATCACAGGTTGCCAATACCATTATTCATCCTGCAGAATGATTCGTAACCCAAATCGAACATGTTATTAACCCTGACCATACACTGTTCCCTCAATATAACTAACTTAAGAGCAGCGACAGAGTGGGTCTTACAATATAGGAATGTAGAAGATCTTCCACCTGCTGAGAACCTCAAAGATCCATGAAGAAATGATCCTTGGAGAATATGTAGGCAGCTATGTAGGACCTGAGAGAGCAATAGTCATCTTCCATGGCAAACAACCTGGTCAGGATGAATTGATGTGTCTGAGTCAGCCTCTCTCTTCTTAATGTAGAGAAGATGGACCAAACCAGGCCTCTGTGGAGAGCTGTTCCAGGGTGCCTATGGTTGATATATCATTCTAACTTCTGAATGTGTCACAGGATGTTGGGGCAGCCTCTATCTCATGGGAACCTTGGAAGCAACTGTTAGGACAAAGTGGTTACCAAGGCAGTGACCATATTCAGTTCCTGAAAAAAGTGACCTCACTTCACTTCCTTGGTGATGGAATTCTCTGAACTTGGGATCCAGGAAGCCAGGCACCAAGAGCCAGTCCCACTCCAGACCCAGTGGGCTAACTTGTTTGCTTTTCCCAAAGACATAGTCAGTCTTTCTTGGTACCTGCTGATATGAGGATGGCCAAATGCCAGCAGAGCTCTGAAGAGGGGCCTTTCCTGAGAAAGCAGGTAGTGGCTCACCGCTGGCTCCTTACAACTTCACAGAGTTGGACAAGGAGACCAGATGTGAAACAGGACAGGCCATTTTGGGGGAACATAATATGGCCCACCAGTCAGAAGACACTTTGGATAGTCACAGACCTATTTAGGGGAAGAAAGTGCCTTTGCCGTTGTAGGTGTGAGTTTGTGGTTTTTTCTCATGTTCTGAGAATAGGTAGGAAAGGTGGTTTGTTTGGTTTGGAGTGGACTGTTTCTAGTAAGTCGTTTGACATTGTGAGTGTTTCTATGTCTGTGTATCCCACTGTATCCATGGTTGTAGACATTAGAAAACAGAATGCATCAATGGATGTGTTGTCTCTAGTTGAAAGCTTCCGCGATTCATACTGCGCAATTGATGAATGGACTGCAGCTTGCCTTATGGATGGGCAACATCTATTATCTTCTAAAGTTCCACTTTTCTTCGTGAATTCTGGCCACTCTCCAGAATAGACTCATGGTTTTGTTTCCCAGATATGTAACACCACAAGGCTCTGTGACATGGCCATGTTCTGGATAGCTGAAGGGAATGAGAGCATCTCAGAAAACTCAGATATCAGTGTGACCAGTAAAGTCTCAGTGGAGAAACCCTTCTTTGGGCCATTTGCTTAATTCTATTTCTATTACCCTGAATGTCAGAAAGGTCATTGCCTCAGGCCACCCCTTTGTGTAGCCTGAAGAACACTGTTTTCATATGGAAATGAATGGACACCACCTGTGGCTCTTTGCTTAATTGCTTTGGAATGGGATGTGTCTGAATCAGCCTCTTGTCCTTGTATGAGGTTGTGGCTTAGATTCTCAGCACCTGATGGATTGAAAGAAAGATCCCATGTGCTTTCAAAACTAAAATGTCCAAAAGAGCAGTCATTGTGGATGAATATTTTTGCCTTCTTGTTTTAGGTTCCTGAACTCCATCAAGTGAGAATAGGGATCATTTGGGTCAAATGAGTTCTTGAAATCCGTGCAGAGGCTACCCCATATGTGCTTGGGTTTTCTCATGACTCCAAATCACATAAATAATTATACCCTACAGCCAGTAGGCTGAAATTGGAGAAGTGGAACACTTTAACAGCAGGAATATTTGATCACTCCTGGTTCACAGGAAGAGTGTCCAGGCCACCATGATTTTAGGCAAATAAGGGGCAAGTGAGCTTATTTTGGACACTACCTTGGGCTCATAGAAACCTCCAGCTAGAGGTTATGAGGAGTGTCTACATGGAAGAAGATGATGGGCCTGTGGGAGTGTTTTGATTTTAATTGTGGTAATTTTTGTGGCGGTTGCAAGGGATGACTGGATCCACCTGGGCTTGAACTCTGGTGTGATTCCCCTTAGAGACTGCATTCTGGAATTGACCTCAGAGAAGTATTGCCATGAATTGTGTTGGGATTTTAGGAGGACACACATAAGACTCACTCTTGGAAACTGAGATCTATGCCCAGGGAGGCTTTCCACAGAGGCCTTGGAATCTCAGCCAGGATATCACATGATTTTATTATGAAAGACATGGCAGCCATAGATGAGAGTCAAAACACACATGGACCTTACATTGTAGACGTCAATTGGCCTGGCTTTATGTGACCATTTGGTAATTCTTTGAGAAGCCTTGACTGTGAGAGTTCTCTAGAGCTTTCATTGAAATGAACTTTCTCAACACTTAATGGTTCCTGAATGAATTGAGACGCACAGTGCCTCTAACTTCATTTTTGAAAAATTGCTAAATAAATACCATGAAATTTTTGAAATTCCCATGACCAGGTGGAACTGCAGAAAATTTGATGTCCTGTTGCTTATCATGTGTATACCAGACAGTGCCTTGTTTGACTGGGTTTCATGAAAATGATGTAGAACACGAGATGCCAGTAATTTGGAGCCTTCTGAGTAGTGCGCCTAGAACAGTGGTGGGAAGGAGTGTGATAAAACATCATGGAGGGGCTATGTGGATCTGCCATTGGCTTCCAAATGGCTTGTGACTGATATAGTGCAGACATGAGACCCTTATATGTAAAGGCATCCTGTTATATCGAGAGTTTTAAGGGCAATGTTCAGAATAAGGTTGCTATGGTTATTGGGCCAAGCTCTGTGGGATAGAAGCCTGGTTGGTGCATTCTCCTGCAGACCCTGACCCACCACAAGTGACAGAACTCCCTCCAGCACTGTATCCCAGAAGAACTTCTTATATTTTGTGAAGCAAATACCAAATTCCCAGTGCAGCAGCAAAAAACACCATGAAAAGTGGAGGATGACCAAATGTCTTCACAGTCCCCACTGGGAGACACTTAGCCTCCAGTGGCCACAGTTTACCTACAAAGAGAGAATTGAGCACTGCTGCCTCATGTTCATTGGAATATAAGAAACCATCTCTTCCCGGTCACATAGATGCAGACCCAGCTTTGATGGTCTCACTACAAAGGAAGCTAAAGCTCATGACAGCAACATATATTTCAGGATCCCAACCTCAGAGGCCATTTCCCAAGAATTCTTAGGCCAGCAGAGCTCCTTGTTTGTGGAGTGTTTACCCTTTCCTTTACTTTTGGAAACTCCTCTACCACCTCCAAGGTTGTGAACTCCCGAGCATATTCCATTCCATATATGTATTCCCAGATTTTTACACTTTTCTACTCTAATTGTGTCTTACTTGGGGCAAAGGTATTGTCAAGGCATTGCTCTGGATGTGAGTGGGAAGATTTTTGTGTAGCACATATTTACATACACATTGGATTCATTTTCCAATTTTCCATTTGAAATACTTAACCCCTGACACTAACCCGTACCCTACTAGTCTCTGACTAATAATCCTAAAATGATGGTGAAAAATAACCCAAAAAGAATAGAAATACAAGCATTTCAGAGGAGGCATGGTGTATAGTTGGAATTGCCTTTTGCATTATATAATGTAGGAGTTTTAAATCTAGTCAATTTTTTTGTTGAAATAGTTCTACATGTGTTTTTAAAATTAACAAATATGTGAATCCCTGTCTCCCTTTCTCTGTAGCCTATTCAGCACATGTATTTTTATATGCACATATAGAATCCTACCTGATATCACTTGTACACACATGTGAGGTGGCTGAATTGGCAGATGCAAATTGTGAGAAGAGATCACTCCTCCTAAACGCTGTTGGAACTGAAAATTCAACCTACGGGTGAGCTTCCTAGTTGAATAACATTATACATAAATCCATGTTCAGTAAAATGAATATTTTTCGATCTTTTGATTATATATATTTCATGATGAATTTCGATTGGCATATATATTGCTACTTTTTTTTTCTTTTATTGGTTGCTCAAAACATTACAAAGCTCTTGACATATCATATTTCATACATTAAATTCAAGTGGGTTTTGAACTCCAATTTTTACTCCAAATACAGAATGCAGAATCACATCAGTTACACATCTATATTTTTACATAATGTCTTATTAGTTACTGTTGTATTCTGCTACCTTTTCTATGCTCTACTATCCCCCCTCCCCTCTCTTCCCATCTTCTCTCTCTACCCTACCTACTGTCATTCATTTCTCTTTTTGTTTATTTTCCCATTACACTCACAACCTCTTATATGTAATTTTTTTGTAACAATAAGGGTCTCCCTCCATTACCGTGCAATTTCTCTTTTCTCTCCCTTTCCCTGCCACCTCATGTCTCTGCTTAATGTTAATCTTTTCTTCATGCTCTTCCTCTCTGCTCTGTTCTTAGTTGCTCTCATTATATCAAATAAGTCATTTGGTATTTGTTTTTTTGGGATTGGCTAGCTTCACTAAGCATTATCTGCTCTAGTGCCATGCATTTCCCTGCAAATTCCATGATTTTGTCATTTTTTAGTGCTGCGTAATCCTCCATAGTATATAAAAAAAAAAAACATTTTTTTTTTATCCATTCATCTATTGAAGGGAATCTGGGTTGGTTCCACAGTGTAGCAATTGTGAATTGTGCTGCTATGAACATCGATGTGGCAGTATCCCTGTAGTATGCTCTTTTAAGGTCTTCAGGGAATAGTCCGAGAAGGGCAATAGCTGGTTCAAATGGTGCTTCCATTCCCGGCTTTCCCAGGAATCTCCATACTGCTTTCCAAATTGGCTGCACCAGTTTCAGTCCCATCAGCAATGTACAAGAGTACCCTTTTCCCCACATCGTCGCCAGCACTTGTTGTTGTTTGACTTCATAATGGCTACCAATCTCACTGGATTGAGATGGTATTTTAGGGTGGTTTTGATTTGCATTTCTCTGACTGCAAGAAATGGAGAGCATTTTTTCATGTACTTATTGATTGATTCTATGTCCTCCTCTGAGAAGTGTCTGTTCAGGTCCTTGGCCCATTGGGTTATTTGTTATCTTATTGTCTAATTATTTGAGTTCTTTGTATACTTTGCATAGTCTGGATATTAGGGCTCCATCTGAAGGGTGAGGAGTAAAAATTTGTTCCCATGATCTAGGCTCCATATTTACCTCTCTTATTGTTTCTCTTTCTGAGAAAAAAAATTTTCAGTTTAAGTAACTCCCATTTGTTGATTCTTGTTATTAACTCTTGTGCTATGGGTGTCCTATTAAGGAATTTGGAGCCTGACCATACAATATGTAGATCGGAACCAACTTTTTCTTCTATCAAATGCAGAGTCTCTGATTTGAATCTAGCTCCTTGAGGACATTCCTGTCTTGTTCCAGATTTTAGAGGGAATGCCTTCATTTTTTCTCCATTCAGAATGATGCTAGCCTGAGGCTTAACATAGATAGCTTTTACAATGTCGAGGTATGTTCCTGTTATCCCTAGTTTTTCTAATGTTTTGAACATAAAGGAATGCTCTACTTTGTCTAATGGTTTTTCTGCATCTATCAAGATGATCTTTTGGTTCTTATTTTTAAGTCTAGTGATGTTGTGAATAACATTTATTGATTTCCATATATTGAACCCTCCTTGCATCCCAGGGATGAATCCTAGTTGATCAAGGTGCACAATTTTTTTGATGTGCCTTTGTATCCAAACCACCAGAATTTTAATGAAAATTTTTGCATCTAGGTTCATCAGAGATATTGGTCTGTAGTTTTCTTTCATTGAGGTGTCTTTGTCTGGTTTCAGAATCAGGGTGATGTTGGCCTCATAGAATGAACTTGGCAGAGCTCCCTGTTTTTCTATTTCCTGAATAACTTGAAAAGTATTGGTATTAAATCTTCTTTAAAGGTTTTGTAAAACTCCGCTGTATACCCATCCGGTCCTGGGCTTTTCTTGGTTGGTAGTCGTTTGATTGCTTCTTCTATTTCATCGATTGATATTGGTCTGTTTAAATTGTGTGTATCCTCCTGACTCCGTCTAGGCAAATCATATGACTTAACAAATGTATCGATGTCTTCACTATTTTCTATTTTATTGGAATATAGGTTTTCAAAATAATTTCTAATTGTCTTTCGTATTTATGTAGCTTCTGTTGTGATATTGCCTTTTTCATCCCGTATGTTAGTAATTTGAGTTCTCTCTCTTCTTCTCCTCGTTAGCATGGCTAAGGGTCTGTCCATCTTATTTATTTTTTCGAAGAACCAACTTTTAGTTTTGTTAATTTTTTAATAGTTTCTTTTGTTTCAATTTCGTGATTTACGCTCTGATTTTAATTATTTCTTGCCTTCTGCTACATTTGCTGTTGTTTTGCTCTTCATTTTCTAGGGCTTTGAGATGAAGTGAGAGCTCATTTATTTGTTGTTTTTGTTTTTTTTTTCTTTTTTTTAGGAATGACCTCCAGGCGATGAATTTGCCTCTTGAATCTTGTTTCATTGTGTCCTATTGAATCTGATATGTTGTGTCTGTATTTTCATTTTTTGATTTCCTCTTTTATGTCTTCTGTAACCCATTGATCATTCAGTAATATATTGTTCATTTTCCATGTGATGTAGGATCTTTCCTTCCTTCTTTTACCATTGGTTTCCAGTTTCATTCCATTGTGATCAGAAAAAAATTCATGGTATTATCTCCACCCCTTTATATTTACTGAGTGTTGCCCTATGGCATAATATATGGTCTATTTTTGAGAAGGATCCATGTGCTGGTGAGAAAAAAGTATATCCACTTGATGATGGTTGATATATTCTATATATGTCAGTTAAGTCTAGGGTATTGATTGTGATATTGAATTCTATATTTTCTTTATTCAACTTTTGTTTGGAGGATCTGTCCAATGGTGAGAGAGGTGAGTTGAAGTCTCCCATAATTATTGTGTTGTGGTCTATTTGATTCTTGAACTTGAGGAGAATTTGTTTTATAAATGTTGCAGCACCATTATTTGCTGCATAAATATTGATAATTGTTATGTCTTGTTGGTGAATGGTTCCTTTCAACAGTATATAATGCCCTTCTTTATCCCTTTTGATTAAATTAGTCTTGAAGTCGATTTTATTCCATATGAGGATGGCCACCCCTGCTTGCTTACAAGGACCGTGTGCATGGTATAAATTTTCCCAACCTTTCACCTTCAGCCTGTGTATGTCTTTTCCATTCAGATGTGTCTCCTGGAAGCAACATATTGTTGGATTTGTTTTTTTTAATCCACGTTACAAGCCTATGTCACTTTATTGGAGAGTTTAAGCCATTAACGATTAGAGTTACTATTGATATATGGTTTGTATTGCCACCCGTCTTTGATTATTTATCTTTTTTTTAAAATTTAGTTTGTTTATCCATGATTAGCTTTCCCCCCTCCCTCTGTCATTACTGAGGAAATTCCCACTGATGGTTTTCGTTGTTGATATTCATTTTTTCCTCGTGTAGTGTTTTCCTTAAGATGCTTTGCAATGCTGGTTTTCTGGCTGCAAATTCTTTTAGCTTTTGTTTATCACAAAATATTTTTATTTAGTTGTCTTACCTGAAACTTAATTTTTCTGAATACAGATTTCTTGGTTGTCATCCATTGTTTTTAAGTGTTTGAAATACGTTGTTCCAGGATCTTCTCACTTTCAGCGTCTGTAATGAAAAATCTGTTGTTAACATTTTTGGTTTACCCCTGATTGTAATCTGCCTCCTTTCTCTTGTAGCTTTTAATATTTTCTCTTTGTTTTGTATATTGGATATCTTCATAACAATGTTTCTTGGCATTGGTCTACTGTGATTTTTTTTGTGCTCGGTGTCTTGTAAGCATCTACAATTTTTTTTATCCGTTTCCATTTTTATTTCTGGAAAGTTTTCTGTAATTATTTCATTCAGCAGGTTACTCATTCCCTTGGTTTGAATCTCTGTACCTTACTCTATCCAGATGACTCATAAGTTTTTTTTTTTTTTATGATATCCCATATCTCTTGGATGTTTTTCTCATGACTTTTTACCAGCATTTCTTTGTTGGCTAGACTTTTTTCAAGATGATATATTTTGTCTTCATTATCTGACATTCTGTCTTCTACTCGCTCCACTCTGTTAGTGATACTCTCAATTGAGTTTTTAATTTGGTTTATCATTTCCTTCATTTCTAGAATTATTGTTTGATTTTTTTATAATCTCTATCTCCTAATAAAGATGCTTAATTTCTTTTTATATCTGTTTATGTAATTCATTTTCAATGTGTTCTTTCACTGTTTGGTTTTGATGTCTCGTATCCTCTTTAAGGTTCCATTCCATCTGTCTAAGGTATTCCTTGAGTTCTTTATATGACCATTTTTTCTGATGATTCCTTCTGAATATTTAGGCTGTTCATTGTTGTTTGTACTCCTTTTCTTCCTTGTTTTTTTATGCTGCTCATGTTACTTCTTGTTTTGTTTGACTGCTGAGTTACTGCTTACTCTTATAAATTTATTTGATGCTTCGGAGAAAAGATATTAGAAGGGAAGGGAAGAAGTCACTAAAGAGAATGAGAGTAGGCAGGTAGAATTCAAGGAAGGGGGAATAAGAAAATTGAAAAGAAATGAAAAGACAAAAGAAAAATAGAAAATAAATAAAGAAAAAAAATTTAAATAATAATTATAATTAAAAGATGAAAATTAAAATTTAAAATAATATTAATAATAATAATGATAAAATGAAAAAAATAAAAACATTAAAAAAGTTAAAGAACAACAACAACAAAAATGAAAATGAAAGAAATAGAAAAAATATAAATTAAAAAAATAATAATAATAAATGCAGTCATAGAGTTCAATTAACTTCTCTTTCAGTAGGTGGAGCTGTGTGCACTGGGCCAAGCTTGTCCTCTGAATAAGTGGGAACCAATCACTGTGCAGCAGCTCTTCCTCCCAGACTTGGCGGATCTCCAATCCTGAGTGCCTAGGGCCTTCTCTTGTGCTTCCTCAAGCCATGCCTTGCTCACCTGTGACGCTCACCACAATAGTGGTTACAAGCCAGAACTCTACTCCTGGCAGCCCTGTTTTCATGAATGCCTGGGCACACTCTCCCTGTTTGCCTCCCTCAGACCCTAGTTTTGTAGAGCTTGGGGCTGAGGACCCCCAGCGAATTTTCTTGCCCTCTGGGAGCCATGCCCCCGGTACGTGGTGTAAGAGACCTCAATTGTCAGCACTTGTGGGATCAGGAGCCGGGAATTCCACGCGCTAGTCCCGAGCCAATCCTGATTCCCTAGGTCTGGCTATCGTGCTCACGGGAGAGCTGGGAGAGGCCCTTAAGGCTGAGCTGGGAGGGGCCCTTAAGGTTTCCCCGCTGTGTTGAGAGAGATGGCTAGGGGATTTCACACCTGTCACGCTGGTTTTAATGAAGTTATCTCCTCTGCCCGTGAAGTCATTTCTATGCTATGGTGGTATCCCATGCAAATGGTGACCGTTAGTTCCCTTTGCAAGGTAACCAACGCAACGGGTGGGTCCTGACTGTCTCTCCCAAGCGCCGTTTCAATCCTGTGGCCACTGCTTTTGAAGGCTTGGTTGGCTTTTACCTCTGAAAGTTCAGAAGGGCCGAACAGTTATTTCAGTGGGATCTTAGTGCTGAGTCATGAGAACCAGGCAAACCGGAGGTTGAATGCAGCCCATCCAGGCTCGGTGTGTGTTCTGAGGGGCCCAGAATGTTCGCCCCAGATCCACATCAGGTCAACATTGCCTACTGATTCTGAGCAAACAGCATTTAGACAGTTTACGACTCCCTATGCCCGCTCAGCTGAAGAGGTCAGAGACTTGATTTTTCCATGCCTGCCTTCATGATGGATCTCCTGTATTGCTAATTTTTATATCTGTGCATGGGAGTGTGTATGTATGAGAGTGTATATATATATATATATATATATATATATATATATATATATATACACTCTCCAGATTTTTTAAAATATGAAATATATGTGTCTTATTATACACTCCCTAAATTCATTCATATTCACATATGTGTATTTATAATCAACTTTCCACAAGATTATTCTCAGAAATAATCATCCACCTGAAATACATATTTGTTTTCTAGTACTGAAAACTAAATTCAGTGAAAGGTGCAAACAAAACCTAATATTTCTACAGTTACTGAGCTAGTTTAACATCAATGCAAGTATATTCTTAGGGGACATGATGTGTATTTTGACTTTCATTTTTATTCAACACTGGTACATTACTACTCCTTCAGTTAATGCACATCATAGGATATATATTTCGTTCACAAGTTAGAAAATTTATAGGCATTTGTTTCACGATCAATCACTTCCTGATTCAGAACACATGATTCTTCTATGTTTCTTGACTGGTCTTTTCATGAGACTTCTTTCCAAACACATTATTTTCGTTTAACATCATCACTTATAAAGCAAAACTCAAACACCCTTCATGATAAACCATAATCCTAATATTACCATTAGATATATAACTGGTTGGAATGAATGATTATATATCAATATAAGATTTCTTATATATTTTCAGATTTCAATTCAATCCATTATTTAAAGTGGAACCAGTTACATTATTTATTCATATTATCGTCTATTCATGCATTATCTCTATATTCATAGACACAGGGTACACCTCTTTGTACCCCTAATACTAATGTATATGTCTTCAAAATATTGCTCCCAGACATAGTGAAAGAAATACTCATGTTACCTGATCTACATATACATTTTACCACAGTAATATTCTGAACAAAAAAATGTAAATGTCACACTTATGATTGTACCAAAGCCTAAAAGGAAAGTGAACATGGATAACTAATAACATCCGTGTCCAGGTTGCCTAATGCTCTCAAATGTAAATCCCATTGGTGACAACATATTTGTTTTTACCTATGATTATATATTCAAACTCAACCCTGTTGAAAATGTCTAATCCTATCACTCATTTATACTTTGCCTGATTTCGTTATGTCGCTATTGATACTTGCTTTTCTACATAATTTCCCCAGTTCATTATTGTGAATGACTCTTCACATGTACTGACATTTACATTCACTCTCTAAACGAAACCCTATTGCTAAATAAGCTTTTTATTCCAAATCATATTCTCACTCTTCTTCCTAAACCTACCGACTATCTTTCTAATCCTACCGACTATCACTTTTTGACTGGATGTTCTCTTCTACATTCAATCATCCAAGGTACACGGTCCTATGCCATTGTATATTGATTTAACTGAGACAATTGTACAGAAAGTAATTCAACACTATGTATCCCAATCAAGGGCCCAATGCCCTTCTGGGCTTCAAATCTTTCTTAGATTTCCGTTTTCATACATATATTTCACTTATATATTCTTATAAATATCGCAGGTACCCAATCCCTTTATTCATCCTGCAGAATGATTCCTAACCCAAATCGAACATATAATTAACCCTAACCATACACTAACTTTACCGAAGAGCAGGGACAGAGTTGGTATTAAAATACAGGAATGTAGGGTATCTTCACCTGCTGAGAACCTCAAATGTTCATTTAGAAATGATCCCTGGTGAAGATGAAGACAGCGATGAAAGACCTCAGAAAGCAAAAGTCATCTTCCATGGCAATCATCCTGGTCGGGTTGAAGGGTTGTGTCTGAATCATTCTCTCTCTTCTTAATGTATACAAGATGGACCAAACCAGTTCTGTGTGGAGAGCTGTTCCGGGGTGCTTATGATTGATATGACATTCTAACTTGTGAAAGTGTTACAGGAAAACTGGGGCAGCCTCCACCTCATGGGACTTTTGGAAGCAACTGTTAGGGAAAAGTGGTTGTCAAGGCAGTGACATAATTCAGATCCTGAAGAAAGTGACCTCACCTCACTTCCTTGGTGATAAAACTCTCTGAACTTGGGATCCAGGAAGCCAGGCACTCAGAGACAGTCCCTGTCCCAGTCCCAGTGGTCTCACATGTTTGGATTTACCAAGGACAGAGACAGTCTTTCTTGTAACCTACAGATGTGAGGATGACGAAATGCCAGGAAACCTTTGAAGAGGGGCTTTTCCTGAGAAAGCAGGTAGTGTCTCACCACTGGCTCTTGACAACTTCACAGAGTTGGCCATGCAGACCAGAACTGAGACAGGAGAGGTCATTTTGGGGAAACATAGTATGGCCCACCAGTCAGAGGACACTCCGGAGAGTCACAGACCTACTTGGGGGAAGGAGGTGCCTTTTTGGGTGTGGGTGTGATTTTGTGGTTTTGGCTCATGTTCTCAGAATAGGTAGGAAAGGCGGTTTGTTTGGTTTAGAGTGGACTATTTTTAGTAAGTCCTTTGACAATGCGAGTGTCTGTGTATCCCACTGTGTTCATGATTGTAGACATTAGAAGAGAGAATGGATCAATGGATGTTTCCTGTCTACTAGAAAGCTTGCCAGCATTCATTGTGCTCAATATATGAGTGGACTCAGGCTTGCCTTATAGATGGGCAACACCTACTAGCTTCATAATTTCCTGTTTTCTCCTTCAATTCTGGCAACACTCCAGAATAGTATCATGGTTTTGTGTCCAAGATATGTACCACCTCCAATATCTGTGACATGGCCATGTACTAGATAGTTGAAGGGAATGGCTAGCATCTCAGAAATCTCAGATATCAGTTGACCAGGAAAGTCTCAGTGGAGAAACCCTGCTTTGGTCCTTTTGCTTACCTATTGTTCTGTTGCCCTGAATGTCAGGAAGATCTTTGCCTCAAGCCACCACTTTGTGAAGCCTGAAAAAAACAGTTTTCAAATGCAAATAAATGGGCATCACCTGTGGATCCATGCTTAATTGCTTTGAAAAGGGATATGTCTGAATCAGTCTCTTGGCCCTGTGTGAGGCTGTGGCTTAGATTCTCAGCACCTGATGGATCTAAAGATAGATCCCATGCATGCATCCAAAACCAAAATGGCAAAAAGATCAGATATTGTTGATTAACTCTCTTGCCTTCCTCTGGTAGGTACCTGAAATCCATCAAGTGAGAACAGGGATCCTTTGGGTCAAATAAGTTATTCAAAACCCAGCAGAGGCTAGCCCATAGATGCTTGTTTTTTCTCATGACTCCAATTCACTTAAAGAATCTAAACCTCAAAGTCAGTAGTCCTCAAGTTGGAGAAGCCAAACAGTATTAAAGGAAGGCCTATTTGATCACTCCTGGTTTACAGGAAGGGTGTCCACGCCACCCTGACTTTAGGCAAATGAGGGGCAGGAAGCTTATTTTGGACACTGACGTGGGCTGCTCCCCTCATGGAAACCTCCAGCCACAGGTTATGATGAGTGTCTATATGGAAGAAGATTTGGGCCATGTGGGAGTGTTTTGGTTTTAATTGTGGACATTTGAATGGTGGTTGGAAGAGATGACTGGGTCCACCTGGGCTTGCACTCTGGTGTGATTCCCCTTAGAGACTGAGTTCTGGTACTGATCTCAGAGATGTATTGCCATGAATTGTGTTGGGATTTTAGATGGCCATGCATGAGAGTTGCCCTTGGAAAGTGACATCTAGGCCCAAGTTGACTTTCCAAAGATCACAGGAAATCTCATCCAGTATATCACATGATTTTATTCTTAAAGACATGGCAGCCATTTTTGAGAGTCAAAACACACATGGACCTCACATTGTAGACCTAAATGGGCCTGGCTTAATCTGACATTTTGGCCACTCTTTGGGAAGCCTTGCCTGTGAGAATTCTCCAGAGTTTTCATTGAAATGAGCTTAGTCACCATTTAATGGTTCCTGAATAAATTGAAACCCACAGTGCCTCCAACTTCTTTCTTGAAAATTGGCTAGATAAATACCATAAAAATTTTTGAAATTCCCATGACCGGGTGGCAGGAGAACATTTGGATGTCCTGTTGCTGATCATGAGTATGTAAGACAGTGCCCTGATTGACTTGGTTTTATGAAAATGGTGTAGAACAGAGATGCCAGTAAGTTGGATCCTGCTGAGTAGTTGTCCTAGAGCACTGGTTGGCAGGTGGGTGATAAAACATCTGTGGTGGGCCATGTGGATCTGCCATTGGCTTGCAAATTGATTGTGACTGACATTTTGCAGCCAGTAGACTCTTATATGTAAAAACATATTGTTATATGGAGAGGTTTCAGGGCAATGTTCAAAATCAGGTTGCTATGGTCAATGGGGCAAGCAATGTGGGATAGAAGCCTGGTTGGTGCATTCTCCTGTAGAACCCGACCCACCACAATTGACAGAACTCACTTCAGCACTGTGTCCCTGTTGAACTCTTTGTAATTCATGAAGCAAATTCCAAACTCCCAGTGCAGCAGCTAGAAACACCATGAATAGTGGAGGATGACCAAATGGATTTACAGTGCACAGGGGAGACACTTAGACCCCAGTGGCCACAAGTTACATACAAATAGAAAATTCAGCACTGCTGCCTCATGTTCATTGGAAAATAAGAAACAATGTCATCCATGTCACATAGATGAAGACCCAGCTTTGATGGTGTCACTCCAAATGAAGCTAATGCTCCTGACAACAGCATATATTTCATTGCCAAACCTTAGAGGCAGTTTCTCCAGATGTCAGGCTGGCAGAACTTCATGTTTGTGGAGTGTTTACCCTGTCCCTTACTTTTGGAACCTCTTCTACCACCTCCAAATTTGTGAACTCCTGAGCATTTTCCATTCCACATATGTATTCACAGATTTTCTAACTCCTCTCCTCTAATTGTGTCTTATGTGGGGCGAAGGTAATGTCAAGGCATTGTTCTGAATGAGAGTGGGAAGTTTTTTGTGTAGCACATATTTGCATACACATTGGATACATTTTCAAATTTTCCATTCGAAATACTGAATCCCTGACACTAACACATACCCTAATAGACTTTGAGTTTTAATGCTAATATTATGGAGAAAAATAACCCAAACAGAATAGAAATACAAGAGGTTCACAGGAGGCATGGTGTATAGTTGGACTTGCCTTTCGTATGATAAATGGTAGGTGTTATAAATCTAGCAAATTTTAATTGAAATAGTTCTCCATGTGTTTTAAAAGTTAACAAATATGTGAATAACTGTCTCCCTTTCTATTTAGCCTATTCATCACATGTATTTTTATATGCACATATCGAATTCTACCTGGTATCACTCGTACATTTTGTGAGGTGGCTGGCTTGGCAGATACAAATTGTGAGAAGAGATCACTCCTACTTAATGCTGTTGGAACTGAAAATTCAACATACGGGTGAGCTTCTTAGTTGAACGACATAAATCCATGTTCATTAAAATGAATATTTTTGGATCTGTGGATGATATATATTTCATGGTGAATTTCGATTGGCATACATAATGCTACTTTTTAATGTCTCTGTGTGTATGTATATATATATATATATATATATATATATATATATATATATATATATATACATATATATATTTTTTTTCACTCTGCAGATTTTTCAAAATATGAAGTATATTTTTCTTATTATACACTCCCTAAATTCATTCATATTCATGTATGTGGATTTATAATCAACTTTTCAAAAGATTATTCTCAGAAATATTCATCCACTTGAAATACTTATTTGTTTCCTAGTACTGAAAACTAACTTCAGGGGATCATATGATGGCTGCGAAGGGAGTGCATCACCCCCATGTACTGCGTCACTGTGAGGGAGAATGACGAGTTAGAATGGCTAAAACCTATCTTGTTAGGAATTTCCAGCAAAATTGTGGTTCTCCAAAACCAAGTGTACATATTTCCATCTCAGGATGATCAGCTACGGGGGCTCAAACACGAGTGATTTGTCCTCACAGAAGGTCATGCGACTTATTCAGGAAATCGCTCCGTGGCTAGAGTCTGTGACGCGTGCTGGAAAACGACGAGATAGCAAGGCAAATATACAGCGGTGCAGGTACTGTGGGCTCCTGCCAGGTATGCAATCACTGTGCTCAGTGCTGAATTCTGGGTTTGAGACGGGAAAGCATGCAGTCCAACTCGTTTCTCCACACCCGTCAGACCACAGAGGAACCCAGTGGCCACCATCATGGAGAGGTGACTTCATCATCCCTGTTTTCGACTGATCGCAGCTTATTCAGCTATAGAACAGGTAAATTCAGGATGCCATTCACCTTTGTGTTGCAGACAAATTACTCAGGCTCAGTGCTAAAGAACCCGCAGAAACTGCGTCTTGGAGCCTGCTTCTATTAGAACATACAGCGAGCCCAGAGCGGCCGAATTCCGCCTCCAGGAACTGATCTGGCCCAGGGCTAAAGAACCGGTGGAAACTGCTTCTCGGTCCGGGTCTTGCTGAATATCAGTAAATATCAACCGAGCCTTCATAGGCAGTGGCAACAGGATTGAGAAGGGGCTTGTGAATGCCGGTCAGGACTCACCGATTGCTTTAGTCACCCAGCAAAGGGAACGAAATGCTGCCTTTTGCATAGGATACCAACATGGCAGAGATCTGATGTCATCAGAAAGCAGCAGAGGAGATAACCTCATTGATACCAGCGGTGACAGAAACAGTTGGTCTCCTGGTAAAGAAAGTGAGTCACAAACACCCGGGTCTCTCTCACTTTGTCATCAAGCCAGAGGGGCAGAGCAGAGCCGCCGCCCACGCCCGGAACAGGCCCAGCGACCCGCAGGCGTGGTAGTCACATCAACCGAATTGGAGTAGTTGCAGAGCAGAGCCTTCTCCCGCACCTAGTACAATCCCAGTGGCCCACCGGCATGGTAGTCAGGTCACCCCAATATTAGTAGGGGAAGAGCAGAGCCTTCGCCCGCACCCAGAACAGTCCCAGCAACCTGCCGGCATGGTAGTCACGACCCCCCAATTGGAGTAGGGGCAGAGCAGAGCATCACCCGCGCCCGCAAGGTAGGCACACCTGCACCTGACTGGCAGAAGAGGCCCATCGCCCTGCCGGCACGGCAGACACTTCACCCCATTTGGAATAGGAGCAGAGCAGATCCATTGCCCGTGCCCGCAAGGCAGGCAGACCTGCGACAAACTGGCGGAACAGGCCCAGCAACACACCTGCATGGTAGTCACATCACCCCAATTGGAATAGGGGCAGAGCAGAGCCGCCGCCAGCACCTACAAGGTAGGCAGACCTGCGACCGATCGGCAGAACACCCCAGGGGTCCACGGGTAATAGCTGCAGCAGATGGAATGTCAGATAAAGAACTCAGGATATACATGCTTCAGATGATCTGGAGTCTCAAGGAAGACATTAGACAGCAAAATCAGACAATGAAAGATCACTTCGACAATGAATTACATAAACAAATCCGAGAAGCAAAAGATCAGCTATACAGAGAGATAGAGGTTGTAAAAAATAACAAACAGAAATCCTAGAAATGCAGAAAGCAATAAACCAACTAAAAAACTCAATTGAGAAGACTACCAGCAGAGTAGAACACTTAGAAGATAGAACATCAGACAATGAAGACAAAGTATTCCAACTTGAAAAGAACATAGACAGCTCAGCAAGACTGTTAAGAAACCATGAACAGAATATCCAAGAAATACGGGATAACATAAAGAGACCAAACATAAGAGTCATTGGAATACAGGAAGGTATAGAGGTTAAAACCAAAGCAATGAGGAATGTATTCAATGAAATAATACGAGAAAACTTCCCAGACTTGAAGAATCAGACTGACTCCCAAGTCCTAGAAGCCTATAGGACGCCAAATGTGCAAAATCATAAGAGATCCACACCTAGACACATTATAATGAAGATGCCCAACGTACACAATAAGGAGAGAATTTTAAATGCTACAAGAGAAAAAAAGCAGATTACATTTAGGGGTAAAACAATCAGGATAACAGCTGATCTTTCAACACAGACTCTGAAAGCTAGAAAATCCTTGAATAACATTTTTCAAACACTGAAAGAAAATGGATTCCAACCAAGAATTGTGTATCCAGTGAAATTAAGCTTCAGGATGGAAGATAAAATTATAACCTTCCATGATAAAAAAAAAAGTTAAAATAATTTGTAGCTAGAAAACCATCTCTTCAAAACATCCTCGGAAAATATTACAGGAAGAAGAAAGGGAAATAACAATAAAAACCAACAGTGGGATGTAGTACAGTAAAAGTGGGAAATAATCAAAGAAGAAAACAATCCATGTTTAATAACATAAATAAACAAATAGGGCTAGAAGAACAACCATTATCTCAATAATAACTGTAAATGTTAATGCCTTAAACTCACCAATTAAGAGACAGAGGCTAGTAGAATGGATCACAAAACAAGACCCAATAATATGCTGCCTACAGGAGACGCATTTGATAGGAAAAGACATACATAGACTGAAGGGGAAAGGTTGGGAAAAATCATATCACTTATATGGATTTCGGAAACAAGTAGGAGTGTCCATACTCATATCAAATAAAATAGATTTCAAGCCAAAGTTAATCAAAAGGGATAAAGAGGGACACTACATACTGCTCAAGAGAACCATACAGCAACAAGACATAACCATTATAAATATATATATGCCCCAAAACAATGGTGCAGCTATGTCCATCAAACAAACTTTTCTCAAGATCAAGAGTCTAATAGACCACCATACAATAATCATGGGAGACTTCAACACACCTCTCTCACCACTGGACAGGTCTTCCAAACAAAAGTTGAAATAGAAAACTATAGAACTCAATAACACAATTAATAACCTAGACTTAATTGACATATATAGAATATACTCCACAACATCAAGCAGTTACATTTTTCCTCAGCAGCACATGGATCCTTCTCAAAAATACATCATATATTATGTCACAGGGCAATTCTTAGACAATATAAAGCAGTAGAGATAATACCATGCATCTTATCTGATCATAATGGAATATAAACTAAAAATCAATGATAAAAGAAGGAAGGAAAAATCATGCATCACTTGTAGAATGAACAACAGGTTACTGAATGAACAATGGGTTATAGAAGACATAAAGGAGGAAATTAAAAAATTCTTAGAGATAAATGAAAACACAGGCACAACATATCAGAATCTATGGGACACATTGAAATCCGTTCTAAGAGGAAAATTCATTGCTTGGATTTCATTCCTTAAAAAAAGAAAAAAAAAACAACAGCAAATAAATGATCTCATACTTCATCTCAGAATCCTAGAAAAAGAAGAGGAAAACAACAGCAAAATAAGTAGAAGGTAAGATTTAATTAAAATCAAAGCTGAAATTAATGAAATCGAAACAAAAGAAACAATTGAAAAAATTGAGGAAACTAAAAGTTGGTTCTTTGAAAAAATAAATAAAATCGACAGACCCTTAGCCATGCTAATGAAAGAAGAAGAGAGAAAACTCAAATTACTAGCATACGGGATGAAAAAGTCAATATCACATGTTAAGGTCTATAAACAAGTCAGCATGGCACCTGGTATTTTGCCAGAGAAATGTTAGGGTCTGTAAACAAGTCTGGATGGCGCCTGGCCAAATGCCATAGGGAGTGGTTTTTGAAGTAACAAAAGCAAGCCATTAAGTGTGGAGATTCCTTATTGGTTGACTGCTGTATCTATTTTATGCTAATTAGATAAGCTTTATAAAATGTATAAATATCGCTCGGATTCTACAATAAACGGCTTCCACTCCTGCTGTATCAATCTACACAAGTTATTTGTCACCCCCTGGCAATCACAGCAGATATTTCTGAAATACAGAAGATAATAAGAAATTAATTTGATTCGTTATACTCCAATATAATAGAAGATAGTGAAGGCATCGAAAAATTTCTTAAGTCATATGATCTGTCCAGATTGAGTCAGGAGGATATAGACAACCTAAACAGACCAATATCAATTGAGGAAATAGAAGAAACCATCCAAAGATTACCAACTAAGAAAAGACCAGGACAGTATGGGTATACAGCAGAGTTTTACAAACCCTTAAATATGAACTAATACCAATACTTATCAAGCTATTTCAGGAAATTGAAAAAGAGGGAGATCTTCCAAATTCATTCTACCAGGCCAATATCACCCTAATTTCTACACCAGACATAAACACTTCAAACAAAGAAAACTACAGACCAATATCCCTAAAGAACCTAAATGCAAAAATCCCTAATTAAATTCTGGCGAATCAGATACAAAAACATATTAAAAAAATTGTGCACCATCATCAAGTAGGATTCATCCGTGGAATGCAAGGTTTGTTCAATATACGAAAATCAATAAATGTTATTCACCACATCAATAGACTTAAAAATAAGAACCATATGATCATCTCGATAGATGCACAAAAAGCATTCGACAAAGTACAGCATCCCTTTATCTTCAAAACTCTAGAAAAACTAGGAATAACAGGAACATACCTCAATATTGTAAAAGCAATCTATGCTAAGCCTCAAGCTAGCATCATTCTGAATCTAGAAAAATTGAAGGCATTCCCTCTAAAATCTGGAACAAGAATGGGATGCCCTCTCTCACCACTTCTGTTCAATACAGTTCTCGAAACACTGGCCAGAGCAATTAGACAGACGGAAGAAATTAAAGGCATAAAAATAGGAAAAGAAGAACTTAAATTATTACTATTGCAGAAGACATGATTCTATACCTAGCAGACCCAAAAGGGTCTACAAAGAAACTAATAGAGCTAATAAATGAATTCAGCAAAGTGGCAGGATATAAAATCAACACACATAAATCAAAGGCATTCCTCTATATCAGCGACAAATCCTCTGAAATGGAAATGAGAACAATCACTCCATTCACAATATCCTAAAAAAAAAAGATGGGAATCAACCTAACAAAAGAGGTGAAAGTCTTATACAATGAAAACTACAGAACCCTAAAGAGAGAAATATAAGAAAATCTTAGAAGATGTAAAAATATATCCTGTTCATGGATAGGCAGAACTAACATCATCAAAATGGCGATATTACCAAAATTTCTCTATAGGTTTAATGCAATGCCAATCAAAATCCCAAAGGCATTTCTTGTAGAAATAAAGAAAGCAATCATGAAATACATATGGAAAAATAAAAGTCCCAGAATAGCAAAAACAATGCTAGGCAGGAAGTGTGAATCAGGCGGTAGAGCGATACCAGACTTCAAACTATACTACAGAGCAATAGTAACAACAATAGCATGGTACTGGTACCAATATAGGCCGGTGGACCAATGGTACAGAATAGAAGACACAGAAACCAATCCACAAAACTACAACTATCTTATATTTGATAAAGGGGCTAAAAGCATGCAATGGAGGAAGGATAGCATCTTCAACAAATGGTGTTTGGAAAACTGGAAATCCATATGTAACAAATTGAAACTGAATCCCTTTCTCTTGCCATGCACAAAAGTTAACTCAAAATGGATCAATGAGCTTGATATCAAATCAGAGACACAGTGTCTGATAGAAGAAAAATTTGCTTACGATGTGCATACTGTGGGGTCGGGCTCCAAATTCCTCAATAGGACACCCATAGCACAAGAGTTAATAACTAGAATCAACAAATGGGACATAAACTAAAAAGTTTTTTCGCAGCAAAAGAAGCAATAAGAGAGGTAAATAGGGAGCCTACATCCTTTGAAGAAATCTTTACTCCTCACACTTCAGATAGAGCCCTAATATCCAGAGTATACAAAAAACTCAAAAAATTAGACAATAAGATAACAAATAACCCAATCAACAAATGGGCTGAGGACCTGAACAGACACTTATCAGATGAGGACTTACAATCAATCAACAAGTACATGAAAAAATGCTCACCATCTCCAGCAGTCAGAGAAATGCAAATCAAAACCACCCTAAGATACCATCTCACTCCAGTAAGATTGGCAGACATTATGAAGTCAAACAACAACAAGTTCTGGCAAGGATGTGGGGAAAGAGGTACACTTGTACATTGCTGGTGGGACTGCAAATTGGTGCAGCCAATTTGGAAAGCAGTATGGAGATTTCTTGGAAAGCTGGGAATGGAACCACCATTTGACCCAGCTTTTCCCCTACTCAGTCTATTCACTAAAGACCTAAAAAGAGCATGCTACAGGGACACTGCTACATCGATGTTCATAGCAGAACAATTCACAACAGGAAGACTGTGAAACCAACTTAGATGCCCTTCAATGAAAGAATGGAGAAAATACCTTGGCATTTATACACAATGGAGTATTACTCTGCATTGAAAAATGAAAAAAATCATAGAATTTGGAGGGAAATGGATGGCATTAGAGCAGATTATGCTAAGTGAAGCTACCCAATCCTTAAAAAACAAATGCCAAATGTCATCTTTGATATACGGAGAGTAACTAAGAACAGAGGAGAGACAAAGAGCATGACAAGATGATTAACATTAAACCGGGATGAGAGGTGGAAAGGAAAGGGAGAGAGAAGGAAAATTGCATGGAATTGGAAGGAGACCCTCAGGGTTATATAAAATTACATACAAGAGAAAGTGAGGGGAAAGGGAAAAATAATACAAGGGGGACAAATTTATTACAGTAGAGGGGGTAGAGAGAGAAGAGGGGAGGGGCGGGAAGGGGAGGGGGGATAGTAGAGGATAGGAAAGGCAGCAGAATTCAATAGACACTAGTATGGCAATATGTGAATCAATAGATGTGTAAATGATGTGATTCTGTAATCTGTACATGGGGTAAAAATGGGAGTTCATAATGCACTTGAATCAAAGTGTGAAATATGATATAACAACTATGTAATGTTTTGAACAATTATAAATAAAAATGAAAAAAAATAAAACTAACTACGGTGAATAATGCATGAAATCCTAATATTTCTACAGTAACTGAACCAGTTTAACATCAATGCAAGTAGATTCCTATGGGACATGATGTGTACTTTGACCTTCATTTTTATTCAACACTGGTACATTACTATTTCATCAGTTTATGCACATCACAGGATATATATTTCATCCACAATTTAGCAAAGTTATAGGCATTTGTTTCACTTTCAATCAATTCCTGCTTTGAACACATGGATTCCTCCATATTTCTTGACTGGTCTTTTCATGAGACTTCCTTCCAAACACATTATTTTCGATTTCCATAAACACTTTTGAAACAAAACTCACACACACTTCATGATAAACAATAACCCTAAGATTACCATTATATGTGTAACTGGTTGGAGTGAATGATTGTATGTCAATATATGATTTCCTATATATTTTAAGATATCAATTCAATCCATTATTTAAAGTGAAAAAAGTTATATTATTTATTCACACTAAGGTCTATTCATGCATTATCTCTATATTCGTAGACACAGGGTACACCACTTTGTACCCACAGTACTAATTTATGTGTCCTCAAATATTGCTCCCAGAAATGGTGGAAGAAATACACATATCATATGATCTACATATATATTTGATCACAATAATTTTTCTGGGCACAAAATGCAAAGGTCACACTTATGATTGTACCAAATCCTAAATGGAAAGTGAACATGGCTTACTAAAAACATCCATATCCAGGTTGCCTAATGCTTTCAAATGTCATTCCTATTGGTGACTACATATTTGTTTCTTCCTAAGATTATGTACTCAATTTCAACCCTGTTGAAAATGTCTAATCCTATCACTCACTATATAATTGCCTCATTTCATAATGTCTCTATTGATATTTTCCTTCCTACATATTTTCCCCAGTTAATCATTGTGACTGACTCTTCACATGTGCTGACATTTACATTCACTCTATAACCGAAACCCTATTGCTACAGAAATTTTTGTCCAAATTTTATACTCACTCTTTTTTATAAACCTACCGACTATCTTCCTAATCCCACCGACTATCTCAATTTGAGTGGATGTTCTCTTCTAAAATCAAACATCCAAGGTATAAGGTCCTATGCCATTGATTATCAATTTATCTGAGACATCTGTGTAGAATGTAATTAAAAGCTAAGTATCCCAATCAAGGGCCTAATGCCCTTCTGGGCTTCAAATCTTACCAACATTTCTGTTTTCATACTTATATTTCACCTCTATAATCTTATAAATATCGCAGGTTCCCAATACTATTAATCATCCTGCAGGATGATTCGTAATCCAAATCGAACATGTTAATAACCCTAACCATACACTCTTCCCTCAATCTAACTTTACAGAAGAGCAGCGAGAGAGTTCATCTTACAATACAGGAATGTAGGGGATCTGCCTCCTGCTGAGAACCTCAAAGGTCCATGCAGATTTGATCCCTGGAGAAGATTAGGCAGCTATGAAGGACCTGAGAGAGAAAAGTCATCTTCCATCGCAAACAACCTTTCCAGAATGAAGGGTTTTGTCTGAATAAGCCTCTCTTCTTAATGTAGAGAAGATGGACCATACCAGGCAAGTGTGGAGAGCTGTTCCTGGGTGCCTATGGTTGATATACCATTCTAACATATGAAAGTGTCACAGAAAGTAAGGGCTGCCTCCATCTCATAGGACTATTGGAAGCTACTGTTAGGACAAAGTGGTTGCCAAGGCAGTGACCTCATTAAATTCCTGAAGGAAGTAATCTCACCTCACTTCCTTGGTGATGAAACTCTCTGAACTTGGGATCCGGGAAGCCAGGCACGCAGAGCCAGTCCCATTCCCAGTCCCAGTGGTCTCACTTGTTTGGATTTAACAAGGACAGAGTCAGTCTTTCTTGGTACCTACTGATGTGAGGATGGACAAATGTCAGGAAAGCTCTGAAGAGAGGCCTTTCCTGAGAAAGCAGGTAGTTGCTCACAGCTGGCTAGTGACAACTTCACAGATTGGGCCAATGAGACCATATCTGACACAGGACAGGCGATTTCATCAGAACATAGTATGGCCCACCTGTCAGAGGACACTCCTGATAGTCACAGACCTACTTGGGGGAAGGAGCTGCCTTTGTGTGTGTGGGTGTGGGTTTGAGGTTTTGTCTCATGTTCTGAGAATAGGTAGGAAAGGCGGTTTGTTTGTTTTGGAGTGAACTGTTTCTGGTAAGTCGTTTGACAAGGCCAGTGTCTCTTTGTCTGTGTATCCCACTGTGTCCGTGGTTTTAGACATTAGAAAAGAGAATGAATCATTGTATGTGTCCTGACTAGTAGAAAGCTTCCCAAGATTCATCTTGCCCAATTTATGAATGGACTGTGGCTTGACTTATGGGTGGGCAACTCCTACAATCTTGCTAAGGTCCTGTTTTCTTCCTGAATTCTGGCCAATTTCCAGAATAGTCTCATTGTTTTGTGTCCAAAATATGTACCACCTCCAAGCTCTGAGACTTGGCCATGTACTGGATTGCTGAAAGGAATGGGAGCATCTAAGAAAACTCAGATATGAGTGTGACCAGAAAATTCTAATGGAGAAACCCTGCTTTGGGCCTTTTGCTTACCAATTGTTCTGTTGCCCTGAATGTCAGAACGTCTTTGCCTCAGGCCACACCTTTGTAGAGTCAAAAGAAATAGTTTTCAAATAGAAATGAATGGGCATCACCTGTGGCTCTTTGCTTAATTGCTTTGGAAAGGGATGTGTCTGAATCAGTTTTTTGGCCCTGTGTGAGGCTGTGGCTTAGATTCTTAGCACCTGATGGATCTAAAGAAAGATCCCATGTGTGCATCCAAAACCAAAATGGACAAAAGAGCATTCATTTTGGATGAAGTCTCTCGCATTCCTCTGTAAGGTTCCTAACCTTCATCAAGTGAGAATATTGATCATTTGGTTTAAATGTGTTCCTCAAAACCCTGCAGAGGATAGCCCATAAGTGCTTGATTTTTCTCATGACTCCAAATCACATAAAGACTCTAAACCCCACAGTCAGTAGGCCTCAAATTGGAGAAGCAGTGCCATCTTAATGGCCGGCCAATTTGATCACTCCTGGTTCACTGGAAGGATGTCCAGGCCACCCTGATTTTAGGCAAATGAGGGGCAAGGGTGGTTATTTTGGACACTGTCTTGGGCAGCACCCCTCATGGAAACCTCCAGCCAGAGGTTATGATGAGTGGGTATATAGAAAAGATGAGTGACATGTGGGAGTGTTTTGGATTTAATTGTGGATATTTGTGTGGCAGTTGGAAGACATAACTGGGTCTACCTGGGCTTGAACTTTGGTGTGATTCCCCTTAGAGACTGAGTTCAGAAACTGACCTCAGAAAAGTATTGCCATGTATTGTGTTGGGATTAAAGAGGCCATGTATGAGAGTCACCCTGGGAAACTGAGATCTAGCCCCAGAGTGGCTTTGCACAGAGCACTGGGAATCTCAGCCAAGGTATCACATGATTTCATTCGAAAGACTTGGCAGCCATATTTGAGAGTCAAAACACACATGGAACTCACATTGTAGACCTCAATGGGCCTGGCTTAATGTGACCTTTTGTTCACTCTTTGAGAAGCCTTGCCTGTGAGGGTTCTTCAGAGCTTTCATTGAAATAATCTTCCTCACCATTTAATGGTTCCTGAAAAAATTGAAACCCACAGTGCTTCCAACTTCATCCTTGTAAAATGTCTAGATAAATACCATGAAATTTTTGAAATTCCCATGACTAGGTTGCACTAGAGAACCTTTGGATGTCCTGCTGCTGATCATGGATGTACCTGACAGTGCCTTGCTTGACTGGGTTTTATGAAAATGGTGTACAACAGAGGTCCCAGTAAGTTTCAGGCTCCTAAGAAGTGGGCCTAGAGTTGTGGTGGGCAGGAGTGTGATAAAACTTCTGTGTTGGAGCAATTTGGATCTTCCATTGGCTTAAAAATGGCTTGTGGCTTACATGGTGCAGCCAGCAGACCCTTATAAGTAAAGGCATCTTGTTATATGGAGAGGATTCAGGGCAATGTTCAGAATCAGGTTGCTCTGGACAAGGATGCAATGGGGCAAGCTTTGAGGGATAGAAGATTGGTTGGTGCATTTTCCTGCAGACCCTGACCCACCACACGTGACAGAACTCCCTCCAGCACTGTGTACCAGTTGAACTCCTTCTATTTTATGAAGCAAATACCAAACTACCAGTGCAGCAGCAAAAACCCCACAAAAAGTGTAGGAGGGCCAAATGGCTTCACAGTTCAACGGGGAGACACTTAGACCCCAGAGGCCACAGTTTACCTAAAAAGAAAAATATCAGCACTGCTGCCTCATGTTCATTGAAACATCAGAAACAATGTCCTCCAGGTCTCATAGATGCAGACCCAGCTTTGATGGTCTCACTACAAAGGAAGCCAAATCTCCTGACAACAACATATATTTAAGTGCCCTATCTCAAGGCAGTTTCTCAAAAAGTTTTTAGGCCAGCAGAGCTCCATGTTTGTGGAGTGTTTACCCTGTCCCTTGCTTTTGGAAACTCCTCTAACACCTCCAAGGTTGTGAACTCCTGAGCATTTTCCATTCCAGATATGTGTTCACTGATTTTCTAACTCTTCTCCTCTAATTGTGTCTTACTTGGGGTGAAGGTAATGTCAAGGCATTGTTCTGGATGAGAGTGGGAGGATATTTGTGCAGCATATATATGCATACAAATTGGATTCATTTTCCAATTTTCATTTTGAAATATTGAATCCCTGACACTAACCCATACCTACTAGACTCAAACAACTCATCCTAATATGATAGAGAAAAATAACCCAAACCTATAGAAATACAAGCAGTTCATTGGAGGCATGTTGTATAGTTGGACTTGCCTTTTGCATTATATAAGGTAAAAGTTATAAATTTAGTCAATTTTTAATCGAAGAAGTTCTCCATAAGTTTTTAAACTTAAAAAATACGAGAATTCTTGTTTCCCTTTCTTTTTAGCCTATTCACACTTGTATATTTATATGCATAAATAGAATCCTACCAGGTATCACACGTACATTTTGAGGTGGCTGACTTGGCATATACAAACTGTGAGAAGAGTTCACACCTCCTAAACGCTGTTGGAACTGAAAATTCAACCTATAGGGGAGCTTCCTAGTAGAAGAACATTATACATAAATTCATGTTCAGTAAAATAAATATTTTTGCATCTGTGGGTGATATATATTTACTGATGAATTTCTATTGCCATTTATATTGCTTCTTTTAAATGTCTGTCAGTGTTTTGTGTGTTTGTGTGTGTGTGTGTGTGTGTGTGTGTGTAATATATCTGTACACTCTGCAGATTTTTCAAAATATGAAATATATGTGTCTAATGTAAACTCTCTAAATTCATTCATGTTCATGTATGTGGATTTATAATCAACTTTTCACAAGATTATAATCAGAAATATTCATCCACCTGAAATACATATTTTTTTCCTAGTACTGAAAACTAACTTCAGTGAATGGTGCATACAAATCCTAATTATTCTACAGTAACTGACCCAGTCTAACATCAATGCAAGTAGATTCCTATGGGACATGATATGTAATTTGACGTTCATATGTACTCAACACTGGTACATTATTATTTCTTCAGTTTTTGCACATTTTAAGTTATACACTTCATCCACAAGTTCACAAATTTATAGGCATTTGTTTCAACTTTAATCACTTCTTGCTTCAGAACACATGTATTGGCAGGGTTTCTTGACTGGTCTTTTCATGTGACTTCTTTCCAAACACATTATTTTTGATTTCCATAATCACTTTTGAAGCAAAACTCACACACTCTTCATGATAAACCAAACAATAATATTTCCATTAGATATATAACTGGTTGGAATGAATGATTGTATATCAATATACGATTTCCTGTAATTTTTCAGATATCAATTCAATTCATTATATAAAGTTCAAAAAAGTTATATTATTTATTCACAGTATGCTCTATTCATGCTTTATCTCTATCTTAATAGACACAGGGTACACCTCTTTGTACCCCCAATTCTAATTTTAAATCTTCAATATATTGCTCCCAGAAATGTTGAAGGAAATACTCATGTCACCTCATTATCACAGTAATATTCTGGACAAAAAATGGAAAGGTCACACTTATGATTGTACCAAAGCCTAAATGGAAAGTGAACATGGATTACTAAAAACATCCATGTCCAGGTTGTCTAATGCTGTCAATTGTCAATCCTATTGGTGACTACATATTTGTTTTTTCCTAATTTATATTTTCAAACTCAACCCTGTTGAAAATGTCTAATTCTATCCCTCACTTTATACTTTGCCTGATTTCGTAATGTTTCCATTGATATCTGCTTTTCTACACATTTTCCCCAGTTCATCATAGTGACTGACTCTTCATATGTGCTGATATTTACATTCACTCTATAACCGAAAGCCTATTGCTAAAGAACTTTTGGTCCAAATCCTATAGTCACTCTTCTTCCTAAACCTACTGACTATCTTCCTAATCCTACTGCATATCCCTTTTTGACTGGATGTTCTCTTCTAAATTCAATCATCCAATGTACAAGGTCCTATGCCATTGTATATTGAATTATCTGAGACATCTTTGCAGAACATAATTCAAAGCTAAGTATCCCAATCAAGGGCAAAACCCTTCTGGGCTTCAAATCATAACTAGGTTTCTCTTTTCATAATTATATTTCACCTCTATATTCTTGTAAATATTGCAGGTTCCCAATACCATTATTAATCGCACAGAATCATTCGTAACCCAAATCAAACCTGTTTTTAACCCCAAGTATACACTGTTCCCTCAATCATTTTACAGAAAAGCAGGGACAGAGTGGTTCTTACAATACAGGAAAGTTGGAGACCTTCCTCCTGATGAGAACCTCAAATATCCATGCACAAACGATACCTGGAGAAGTTGTAGGCAGGTATGAAGCACCTAAGAGAGCAAAAGTCATCTTCCATGGCAAACAACCTGGTCAGGATGAAGGGATGTGTCTGAATCTGCCTCTCTATTCTTATTGTAGAGAAGGTGGACCAAACCAGGCCTGAGTGGAGAGCTGTTCCCAGGTGCCAATGGTTGATATACATTCTACCTAATAAAAGTGTCAAAGGAAGTAGGGGCAACCTCCATCTTATGTTACCCTTGGAAGCAACTGTTAGGACAAAGTGGTTGCCAAGGCAGTGACCTCATTCAGTTTCAAAGAATGTGACATCCCTCATTTCCTTGGTGATGGAAATCTCTGAACTTGGTATCCAAGAAGGCAGGCACCCAGAGGCAGTCCCTGTCCCAGTCCCAGTGGGCTCACTTGTTTGGATTTACCAAGGACAGAGTCAGTTTTCTTGGTACCTAATGATGTGAGGATGGCCAAATGCCAGGAGAGCTCTGAAGATGGACCTTTCCTGAGAAAACAGGTAGTGGCTAACCACTTTTTCCTGACATCTTCACAGAGTTGGTCAAGGAAACAAGATCTGAGAGAAGACAGGCCATTTCGGGGGAACATAGTATGGCCCACCAGTCCGAGGACACTCCGGATAGTCACAGACCTACTTGGGGGAAGGAGGTGCCTTTGTGGGAGTGGGTGTGGGTTTGTTGTTTTGTCTCATGTTCTGAGAATAGATAGGAAAGGCGGTTTGTTTGGTTTGAAGTGGACAGTTTCTAGTAAGTCATTTGACACGGCGAGTGTTTCTGTTTCTGTGTATCCCACTGTGTCCATTGTTGTAGACATTAGAAAAGAGAATGCATTAATGGATGTGTCCTGTCTAGTATAAAACTTCCCATAATTCATCCTGCCCAATATATGAATGGACTGCAGCTTGTCTTATCGATGTGCAACACCTGCTATCTTTCTAAGTTGTTGTTTTCTTCCTGAATTCTGGCCACTCTCCAGAATAGGCTCATGGATTTGTGTCCAAAATATATACCACCTCCAAGCTCTGTGACATGGCCATGTACAGTATAGCTGAAGAGAATGGCGAGCATCCCAGAAAACTCAGATATCAGTGTGATCAAGAAAGTCTCAGTGCAGAAACCCCGCTTTGGGCCTTTTGCTTACTTATTGTTGTGTTGCACTGAATGTCAGGAAGGTCTTTGCCTCAGGCCACCCCTTTGTGAAGCCTGAAGAAAACAGTTTTCAAATGGAAATGAATGGGCCTCACCTGTGGCTCTTTGCTTAATTGCTTTGGAAAGGGATGTGTCTTTATCAGCCTCTTGGACCTGTGTGTGGCTGTGACTTAGGTTCTCAGCACCTGATGGATCTTAAGAATGATCCCATGTGAGCTTCCAAAACCAAAATAGCATAAAATATCATTCATTGTGGATGAAGTCTCTTGCCTTCCTCTGTTAGGTTTCTGCACTCCATCAAATGAGAATAGGAATTCTTTGGGTCAAATGAGTTCTTCAAAGCCCTGCAGAGGTGCTTGTGTTTTCACATGACTCTAAATCACCTAAAGAATTGATACCTAAAATCAGTATGCCTCAAATTGGAGAAACACAGAAGTATTAAAGGCAGGCTTATTTGTTCACTCCTGGTTCACAGAAACGGTGTCCAGGCTACCCAGACTTTAGGCAAATAAGGGGCAAAGGAGCTGATTTTGGACACTGTCTTGGGCTGCGCCCCTCATGGAAACCTCCAGCCAGAGGTTAAGATGATTGACTATATGGAATAAGATGAGGGCCATGTGGGAGTGTTTTGGTTTTAATGTTGCTCATTTGTGTGGCATTGGAATAAATGATTGGGTCCACGTGGGCTTGAACTCTGGTGTGATTCCCCTTAGAGACTGGGTTTTGGAAGTGAACTCAGGGAAGCATTGCCATGAATTTTGTTGGGATTTTAAGAGGCCAAGCATGAAAGTCACTCTTGGAAACTGAGACCTAGACCCCGGGTGGATTTCCACAGAGGTCTGGGAATCTCAGCAAGGATATTACATTATTTTATTCTTAAAGAAATGGCAGCCATAGTTGAGAGTCAAAACACACATGGACATCACATTGTAGACCTCAATGGGCCTGGCCTAATGTGACCTTTTGTCCACTCTTTGGGAAGCCTTGCCTGTGAGAGTTCTCCAGAGATTTCATTGAAATGAGCTTCCTCAACATTTAATGTTTGCTGAATGAATTGAAACCCACAGTGCCTCCAACTTCATGCTTGAAAAATGGCTAGATAAATACCATGAAATTTTTGAAATTCCTATGACCAGGTGGCACTGGAGAAACATTGGATGTCCTGTTGCTGATCATGAGTATACCAGACAGTGCCTTGATTTACTGAGTTTCATGAAAATGGTGTAGAACAGAGATGCCAGTATGTTGGAGCCTGCTGAGTAGTGGGTCTAGAGCAGTGGTGGGGAGGTGTTTGATAAAACATCCGTGGTAGGGCCATGTGGATCTACCATTGGATTCCAAATGGCTTGTAACTGACATGGTGCAGCCAGCAGACCCTTATATGTAAAGGCATCTTGTTATATGGAGAGTTTTAAGAGGAAAATTAAGAATCAGGTTGATATGGACAAGGGGACAATGGGGCAAGCTGTGAGAGATAGAAGCATAGTTGGTGCATTCTCTTGCAGACCCTGACCCACCACACATGACAGAACTCCCTCCAGCACTGTGTCACGGTTTATCTCCTAGTATTTCGTGAAACAAATACCAAACTCACAGTGCAGCAGCAAAAACACCACAAAAAGAGGAGAAGGAACAAATGGCTTCACAGTCCACACGGGGAGACACTTAGTCCCCAGTGGCCTCAGTTTACCTACAAAAAGAGGATTCAGCACTGCTTCATCTTGTTCATTGGAAAATAAGAAACCATGTCCTCCAGGTCACATAGATGCAGACCCAGCTTTGATGGTCTCACTAAAAAGGAAGCCAAATCTCCTGAATACAACATATATTTCAAGTGCGGAAGCTCAGAGGCAGTTTCTCAAAAAGTTTTTAGGCCAGCAGAGCTCCATATTTGTGGAGTGTTGACCCTGTCCCTAGTTTTGGAAACTCCTCTACCACCTCCAAGGTTGTGAACTCCTGAGCATTTTCCATTCCAGATATGTATTCACTGATTTTGTAACTCTTCTCCTCTAATTTTGTCTTACTTGGGGTGAAGGTAATGTCAAGGCATTGTTCTGGATGAGAGCGGGAGGATATTTGTGCAGCATATATTTACATACACATTGGATTCATTTTCCAATTTTTCATTCGAAGTACTGAATACCTGACACTAACCCATACCTAGTAGACTCAGACTATTCATCCTAATATAATGGGGGAAATTAACACAACACAATAGAAATACAAGCACTTCAGAGGAGACATGTTGTATAGTTGGACTCGACATTTGCATTATATAAGGTAGGGGTTATAAATCTAGTCAAATTTTAATTGAAATATTCTCCATGTGTTTTTAAACTTAACAAATATGTGAATTCTTGTTTCCCTCTTCTGTAGCCTCTTCACACGTGTATATTTATATGCATATATAAAATCCTACCAGGTATCACACGTACATTTTTGTGAGGTGGCAGTCTTGGCAGATACAACTTGTGAGAAGTGTTCACTGTTCCTAAATGCTATTGGAAATGAAAATTCAACCTATAAAAGAGCGTCCTAGTAGAACAACTTTATACATAAACTCATGTTCAGTAAAATAAATATTTTTGCCTCTGTGGATGATATATATTTACTGATGAATTCAAATTGGCATTTATATTGGTACTTTTTAATGTCTGTGAGTGTTGTGTGTGTGTATGTGTTTGTGTGTGTGTGTGTGTATATATATATATAGATATAGATATAGATATAGATATAGATAGATAGATAGATAGATAGATATAGGTATAGATATAGATATAGATATACTCTCCGAATTTTTCAAAATATAAAATATATGTGTCTAATATACACTCTCTATATCATTCATGTTCATGTATGTGGATTTGTAATCAACTTTTCACAAGATTATAATCAGAAATATTCATCCACCTGAAATACATATTTGTTTTGTAGTACTGAAAACTAACTTCAGTGAAAGGTGCATACAAATCCTAATTATTCTACAGTATCTGACCCAGTCTAACATCAATGCAAGTAGACTCCTATGGGACATGATATGTAATTTGTCATTCATTTGTATTCGACACTGGTACATTATTGTTTCTTCAGTTTTTGCACATCATAGGATATACATTTCATCCACAAGTTCACAAATTAATAGGCATTTGTTTCAACATTAATCACTTCTTGCTTCAGAACACATGTATTGTCAGGGTTTCTTGACTGGTCTTTTCATGAGACTTCTTTCCAAACACATTATTTTGAATTTCCATAATCATTTTGAAGCAAAACTCACACACTCTTCATGATAAACCAAAACACTAATATTTCCATTAGATATATAACTGGTTGGAATGAATGATTGTATATCAATATACAATTTCCTTTTTTTTTTCAGATATCAGTTCAATTCATTATTTAATGTTCAAAAAAGTTATATTATTTATTCACAGTATGGTCTATTCGTGGTTTTTCTCTATGTTCATAGAAACAGGGTACACCTATTTGTACCCCCGATTCTAATTTTACATCTTTAATATATTGCTCCCAGAAATGGTGAAAGAAATACTCATGTCACCTCGTTATCACAGTAATATTCTGGACAAAAAATGGAAAGGTCACACTTATGATTGTACCAAAGCCTAAATGGAAAGTGAACATGGATTTCTAAAAACATCCATGTCCATGTTGCCTAATGCTGTCAATTTTCAATCCTATTGGTGACTACATATTTGTTTTTTCCTAATTTATATATTGAAACTCAACCCTGTTGAAAATGTCTAATTCTATCCCTCACTTTATACTTTGCCTGATTTCGTAATGTTTCCATTGATATCTGCTTTTCTACATATTTTCCCCAGTTCAACATAGTGTCTGACTCTTCATATGTGCTGACATTTACATTCACTCTATAACCAAAAGTCTATTGCTAAAGAACTTTTGGTCCAAATCCTATACTCACTCGTCTTCCTAAACCTACCGACTATCTTCCTAATCCTACTGAATATCCCTTTTTGACTGGATGTTCTCTTCTAAATTCAATCATCCAATGTACAAGGTCCTATGCCATTGTATATCAAATTAACTGAGACATGTTTGCAGAACATAATTCAAAGCTAAGTATCCCAATCAAGGGCAAAACCCTCTGGGCTTCAAAGCATACCTAGATTTCTTTTTTCAAACTTATATTTCACCTCTATATTCTTGTAAATATTGCAGGTTCCCAATCCCATTATTCATCGCACAGAATCATTCATCACCAAATCAAACCTGTTTTTAACCCCAGGTATACACTGTTCCCTCAATCATTTTACAGAAGAGCAGGGACAGAGGGGTTCTTACAATACAGGAAAGTTGGGGATCTTCCACCAGATGAGAACCTCAAATGTCCATGCACAAATGATACCTGGAGAAGTTGTAGGCAGGTATGAAGCTCCTGAGAGAGCAAAAGTCATCTTCCATGGCAAACAACCTGGTCAGGATGAAGGGATTTGTCTGAATCTGCCTCTCTCTTCTTATTGTAGACAAGGTGGAACAATCCAGGAGTGAGTGGAGAGCTGTTCCCGGGTGCCAATGGTTGATATACATTCTACCTTATGAAAGTGTCACAGGAAGTAGGGGAAACCTCCATCTTATGTAACCCTTGGAAGCAACTGTTAGGACAAAGTGGTTGCCAAGGCAGTGACCTCATTCAGTTCCAAAGAATGTGACATACCTCATTTCCTTGGTGATGGAACTCTCTGAACTTGGTATCCAAGAAGCCAGGCACCCAGAGGCAGTCCCAGTCCCAGGCCCAGTGGGCTCACTTGTTTGGATTTACCAAGGACAGAGTCAGTTTTCTTGGTACCTAATGATGTGAGGATGGCCAAATGCCAGGAGAGCTCTGAAGATGGACCTTTCCTGAGAAAACAGGTAGTGGCTAACCACTTTTTCCTGACATCTTCACAGAGTTCGTCAAGGAAACAAGATCTGAGAGAAGACAGGCCATTTCGGGGAAACATAGTATGGCCCACCAGTCCGAGGACACTCCGGATAGTCACAGACCTACTTGGGGGAAGGAGGTGCCTTTGTGGGAGTGGGTGTGGGTTTGTTGTTTTGTCTCATGTTCTGAGAATAGATCGAAAAGGCGGTTTGTTTGGTTTGGAGCAGACAGTTTCTAGTAAGTCATTTGACAAGGCGAGTGTTTCTGTTTATGTGTATCCCACTGTGTCCGTTGTTGTAGACATTAGAAAAGAGAATGCATTAATGGATGTGTCCTGTCTAGTATAAATCTTCCCTATAATTCATCCTGCCCAATATATGAATGGACTGCAGCTTGTCTTATCGATGTGCAACACCTGCTATCTTTCTAAGTTGTTGTTTTCTTCCTGAATTCTGGCCACTCTCCAGAATGGGCTCAGGGATTTGTGTCCAAAATATGTACCACCTCCAAGCTCTGTGACATGGCCATGTAAAGGATAGTTGAAGAGAATGGCGAGCATCTCAGAAAACTCAGATATCAGTGTGACCAGGAAAGTCTTAGTGCAGAAACACTGCTTTGGGCTTTTTGCTTACTTATTGTTGTGTTGCACTGAATGTCAGGAAGGTCTTTGCCTCAGGCCACCCCTTTGTGAAGCCTGAAGAAAACAGTTTTCAAATGGAAATGAATGGGCCTCACCTGTGGTTCTTTGCTTAATTGCTTTGGAAAGGGATGTGTCTTTATCAGCCTCTTGGTCCTGTGTGTGGCTGTGACTTAGATTCTCAGCACCTGATGGATCTTAAGAATGATCCCATGTGAGCTTCCAAAACCAAAGTGGCAAAAAATATCATTCATTGTGGATGAAGACTCTTGCCTTCCTCTGTTAGGTTCCTGCACTCCAACAAATATGAATAGGGATTCTGTGAGTCAAATGAGTTCTTCAAAGCCCTGCAGAGGTGCTTGTATTTTCGCATGACTCTAAATCACCTAAAGAATCCATACCTAAAATCAGTAGGCCTCAAATTGGAGAAACACAGAAGTATTAACTGCAGGCTTATTTGTTCACTCCTGGTTCACAGCAACGGTGTCCAGGCTACCCTGAATTTAGGCAAATGAGGGGCAAACGAGCTGATTTTGGACACTGTCTTGGGCTGCGTCCCTCATGGAAACCTCCAGCCAGAGGTTAAGATGATTGACTATATGGAATAAGGTGAGGGCCATGTGGGAGTGTTTTGGTTTTAATGTTGGTCATTTGTGTGGCATTGGAAAAAATGACTGGGTCCACGTGGGCTTGAACTCTGGTGTGATTCCCCTTAGAGACTGGGTTTTGGAACTGAACTCAGAGAAGCATTGCCATGAATTTTGTTGGGATTTTAAGAGGCCACGCATGAAAGTCGCTCTTGGAAACTGAGACCTAGGCCCCGGGTAGATTTCCACTGAGGCCTGGGAATCTCAGCAAGGATATCACATGATTTTATTCTTAAAGAAATGGCAGCCATAATTGAGTGTCAAAACACACATGGACCTCACATTGTTGACCTCAATGGGCCTGGCCTAATGTGACGTTTTGTCCATTCTTTGGGAAGCCTTGCCTGTGACAGTTCTCCAGAGATTTCATTGAAATGAGCTTCCTAACCATTTAATGTTTGCCTAATGAATTGAAACCCACAGTGCCTCCAACTTCATGCTTGAAAAATGGCTAGATAAATACCATGAAATTTTTGAAATTCCTATGACCAGGTGGCACTGGAGAAACATTGGATGTCCTGTTGCTGATCATGAGTATACCAGACAGTGCCTTGATTTACTGAGTTTCATGAAAATGGTGTAGAGCAGAGATGCCAGTAATTTGGAGCCTGCTGAGTAGTGGGTCTAGAGCAGTGGTGGGGAGGCGTTGGATAAAACATCCGTGGTAGGACCATGTGCATCTACCATTGGATTCCAAATGGCTTGTAACTGACATGGTGCTGCCAGCAGACCCTTATATGTAAAGGCATCTTGTTATATGGAGAGTTTTAAGAGGAAAATTAAGAATCAGGTTGATATGGACAAGGGGGCAATGGGGCAAGCTGTGAGAGATAGAAGCCTAGTTGGTGCATTCTCTTGCAGACCCTGACCCACCACACGTGACAGAACTCCCTCCAGCACTGTGTCCCAGTTTAGCTGCTAGTATTTCGTGAAACAAATACCAAACTCACAGTGCAGCAGCCTAAAAACCACAAAAAGTGGAGGAGGACCAAATGGCTTCACAGTCCACATGGGGAGACGGGGAGACACTTAGTCCCCAGTGGCCTCAGTTTACCTATAAAGAGAGGATTCAGCACTGCTTCATCTTGTTCATTGGAAAATAAGAAACCATGTCCTCCAGGTCACATAGATGCAGACCCAGCTTTGATGGTCTCACTACAAAGGAAGCCAAATCTCATGAAAACAACATATATTTCAAGTGCGGAAGCTCAGAGGCAGTTTCTCAAACAGTTTTTAGACCAGCAGAGTTACATGTTTGTGGAGTGTTTACCATGTCCCTTACTTTTGGAAACTCCTAAACCACCTCCAAGGTTGTGAACTCCTGAGCATTTTCCATTCCAGATATGTATTCACTGATTGTGTAACTCTTCTCCTCTAATTGTGTCTTACTTGGGGTGAAGGTAATGTCAAGGCATTGTTTTGGATGAGAGCGGGAGGATATTTGTGCAGCATATATTTACATACACATTGGATTCATTTTCCAATTTTTCATTCGAAGTACTGAATCCCTGACACTAACCCATAGCTAGTAGACTCAGACTATTCATCCTAATATAATGGGGAAAATTAACCAAACACAATAGAAATACAAGCACTTCAGAGGAGACATGTTCTATAGTTGGACTTGACATTTGCATTATATAAGGTAGGAGTTATACATCTAGTCAAATTTTAATTGAAATATTCTCCATGTGTTTTTAAACTTAACAAATATGTATACTTGTTTCCAATTTCTGTAGCCTATTCACACATGTATATTTATATGCATATATAGAATCCTACCAGGTATCCACGTACATTTTTGTAAGGTGGCTGTCTTGGCAGATACAAATTGTGAGAAGTATTCAGTCCTCCTAAATGCTGTTGGAAATAAAAATTCAACCTATAAGAGAGCGTCCTAGAAGAACAACATTATACATAAACTCATGTTCAGAAACATAAATATTTTTGCATCTGTGGATGATATATATTTACTGATGAATTTCGATTGGCATTTATATTGGTACTTTTTAATGTCTGTGAGTGTTGTGTGTGTGTGTGTGTGTGTGTGTGTGTATAGATATAGATATAGATATACTCTCCAACGTTTTCCAAATATGAAATATATGTGTCTAGTATACACTCTCTAAATTCATTCATGTTCATGTATGTTGATTTATAATCAACTTTTCACAAGATTATAATCAGAAATATTCATCCACCTGAAATACATATTTGTTTCCTAGTACTGACTACTAACTTCAGTGAAGGGTGCATACAAATCCTAATTATTCTACAGTATCTGACCCAGTCTAACATCAATGCAAGTAGACTCCTATGGGACATGATATGTAATTTGTCATTCATTTGTATTCGACACTGGTACATTATTGTTTCTTCAGTTTTTGCACATCATAGGATATACATTTCATCCACAAGTTCACAAATTAATAGGCATTTGTTTCAACATTAATCACTTCTTGCTTCAGAACACATGTATTGTCAGGGTTTCTTGACTGGTCTTTTCATGAGACTTCTTTCCAAACATATTATTTTGAATTTCCATAATCATTTTGAAGCAAAACTCACACACTCTTCATGATAAACCAAAACACTAATATTTCCATTAGATATATAACTGGTTGGAATGAATGATTGTATATCAATATACAATTTCCTTTTATTTTTCAGATATCAGTTCAATTCATTATTTAAAGTTCAAAAAAGTTATATTATTTATTCACAGTATGGTCTATTCGTGGTTTTTCTCTATGTTCATAGAAACAGGGTACACCTATTTGTACCCCTGATTCTAATTTTACATCTTCAATATATTGCTCCCAGAAATGGTGAAAGAAATACTCATGTCACCTCATTATCACAGTAATATTCTGGACAAAAAATGGAAAGGTCACACTTATGATTGTACCAAAGCCTAAATGGAAAGTGAACATGGATTTCTAAAAACATCCATGTCCAGGTTGCCTAATGCTGTCAATTGTCACTCCTATTGGTGACTACATATTTGTTTCTTCCTAATTTATATATTGAAACTCAACCCTGTTGAAAATGTCTAATTCTATCCCTCACTTTATACTTTGCCTGATTTCGTAATGTTTCCATTGATATCTGCTTTTCTACATATTTTCCCAAGTTCAACATAGTGTCTGACTCTTCATATGTGCTGACATTTACATTCACTCTATAACCAAAAGTCTATTGCTAAAGAACTTTTGGTCCAAATCCTATACTCACTCGTCTTCCTAAACCTACAGACTATCTTCCTAATCCTACTGAATATCCCTTTTTGACCTGATGTTCTCTTCTAAATTCTATCATCCAATGTAAAACATCCTATGCCATTGTAATTCGAATTATCTGAGACATCTTTGCAGAACATAATTCAAAGCTAAGTATCCCAATCAAGGGCAAAACCCTTCTGGGCTTCAAATCATACCTAGATTTCTGTTTTCATACTTATATTTCACCTCTATATTCTTGTAAATATTGCAGGTTCCCAATGCCATTATTCATCGCACAGAATCATTCGTCACCAAATCAAACCTGTTTTTAACCCCAAGTATACACTGTTCCCTCAATCATTTTACAGAAGAGCAGGGACAGAGGGGTTCTTACAATACAGGAAAGTTGGGGATCTTCCAACAGATGAGAACCTCAAATGTCCATGCACAAATGATACCTGGAGAAGTTGTAGGCAGGTATGAAGCACCTGAGAGAGCAAAAGTCATCTTCCATGGCAAACATCCTGGTCAGGATGAAGGGATGTGTCTGAATCTGCCTCTCTCTTCTTACTGTAGACAAGGTGGAACAATCCAGGCCTGAGTGGAGAGCTGTTCCCGGGTGCCAATGGTTGATATACATTCTACCTTATGAAAGTGTCACAGGAAGTAGGGGAAACCTCCATCTTATGTAACCCTTGGAAGCAACTGTTAGGACAAAGTGGTTGCCAAGGCAGTGACCTCATTCAGTTCCAAAGAATGTGACATACCTCATTTCCTTGGTGATGGAACTCTCTGAACTTGGTATCCAAGAAGCCAGGCACCCAGAGGCAGTCCCAGTCCCAGGCCCAGTGGGCTCACTTGTTTGGATTTACCAAGGACAGAGTCAGTTTTCTTGGTACCTAATGATGTGAGGATGGCCAAATGCCAGGAGAGCTCTGAAGATGGACCTTTCCTGAGAAAACAGGTAGTGGCTAACCACTTTTTCCTGACATCTTCACAGAGTTGGTCAAGGAAACATGATCTGAGAGAAGACAGGCCATGTCAGGGGAACATAGTATGGCCCACCAGTCAGAGGATACTTCGGATAGTCAAAGACCTACTTGGGGGCAGGAGGTGCCTTTGTGGGACTGGGTGTGGGTTTGTTGTTTTGTCTCATGTTCTGAGAATAGATAGGAAAGGCGTTTTGTTTGGTTTGGAGTGGACAGTTTCTAGTAAGTCATTTGACATGGCGAGTGTTTCTGTTTCTGTGTATCCCACTGTGTCCGTTGTTGTAGACATTAGAAAAGAGAATGCATTAATGGATGTGTCCTGTCTAATATAAATCTTCCCTATAATTCATCCTGCAAAATATATGAATGGACTGCAGCTTGTCTTATCGATGTGCAACACCTGCTATCTTTCTAAGTTGTTGTTTTCTTCCTGAATTCTGGCCACTCTCCAGAATAGGCTCATGGATTTGTGTCCAAAATATGTACCACCTCCAAGCTCTGTGACATGGCCATGTACTGGATAGTTGAAGAGAATGGCGAGCATCTCAGAAAACTCAGATATCAGTGTGACCAGGAAAGTCTCAGTGCAGAAACACTGCTTTGGGCTTTTTGCTTACTTATTGTTGTGTTGCACTGAATGTCAGGAAGGTCTTTGCCTCAGGCCACCCCTTTGTGAAGCCTGAAAAAACAGTTTTCAAATCGAAATGAATGGGCCTCACCTGTGGCTCTTAGCTTAATTGCTTTGGAAAGGCATGTGTCTTTATCAGCCTCTTGGACCTGTGTGTGGCTGTGGCTTAGATTCTCAGCACCTGATGGATCTTAAGAATGATCCCATGTGAGCTTCCAAAACCACAATGGCAAAAAATATCATTCATTTTGGATGAAGTCTCTTGCCTTTCTCTGTTAGGTTGCTGCACTCCATCAAATGAGAATAGGGATTATTTGGGTCAAATGAGTTCTTCAAAGCCCTGCAGAGGTGCTTGTGTTTTCGCTTGACTCTAAATCACCTAAAGAATTGATACCTAAAATCAGTAGACCTCAAGTTGGAGAAACATAGAAGTATTAACGGCAGGTTTATTTGTTCACTCCTGGTTCACAGAAACGGTGTCCAGGCTACCCTGACTTTAGGCAAATGAGGGGCAAACGAGCTGATTTTGGACACTGTCTTGGGCTGCGCCCCTCATGGAAACCTCCAGCCAGAGTTTAAGATGATTGACTATATGGAATAAGATGAGGGCTATGTGGGAGTGTTTTGGTTTTAATGTTGCTCATTTGTGTGGCATTGGAATAAATGACTGTGTCCACGTGGGCTTGAACTCTGGTGTGATTCCCCTTAGAGACTGGGTTTTGGAACTGAACTCAGAGAAGCATTGCCATGAATTTTGTTGGGATTTTAAGAGGCCATGCATGAAAGTCGCTCTTGGAAACTGAGACCTAGGCCCCGGGTGGATTTCCACAGAGGCCTGGGAATCTCAGCAAGGATATCACATGATTTTATCCTTAAAGAAATGGCAGCCATAGTTGAGAGTCAAAACACACATGGACCTTACATTATAGACCTCAATGGGCCTCGCCTAATGTGACCTTTTGTCCACTCTTTGGGAAGCCTTGCCTGTGAGAGTTCTCCAGAGATTTTATTGAAATGAGCTTCCTCACCATTTAATCTTTGCTGAATGAATTGAAACCCACAGTGCCTCCAACTTCATGCTTGAAAAATGGCTAGATAAATACCATGAAATTTTTGAAATACCTATGACCAGGTGGCACTGGAGAAACATTGGATGTCCTTTTGCTGATCATGATTATACCAGACAGTGCCTTGATTTACTGAGTTTCATGAAAATGGTGTAGAACAGAGATGCCAGTAGTTTGTAGCCTGCTGAGTAGTGGGTCTAGAGCAGTGGTGGGGAGGTGTTTGATAAAACATTCGTGGAAGGGCCTTGTGGATCTACCATTGGATTCCAAATGGCTTGTAACTGACATGGTGCAGCCAGCAGACCCTTATATGTAAAGGCATCTTGTTATATGGAGAGTTTTAAGAGGAAAATTAAGAATCAGGTTGATATGGAAAAGGGGGCAATGGGGAAAGCTGTGAGAGATAGAAGCCTAGTTGGTGCATTCTCTTGCAGACCCTGACCCACCACACGTGACAGAACTCCCTCCAGCACTGTGTCCCAGTTTAGCTCCTAGTATTTCGTGAAACAAATACCAAACTCACAGTGCAGCAGCAAAAACTCCACAAAAAATGGAGGAGGACCAAATGGCTTCACAGTCCACACGGGGAGAAACTTAGTCCCCAGTGGCCTCAGTTTACTTACAAAGAGAGGATTCAGCACTGCTTCATCTTGTTCATTGGAAAATAAGAAACCATGTCCTCCAGGTCACATAGATGTAGACCCAGCTTTGATGGTCTCACTACAAAGGAAGCCAAATCTCCTGAAAACAACATATATTTCAAGTGTGGAAGCTCAGAGGCAGTTTCTCAAAAAGTTTTTAGGCCAGCAGAGCTCCATGTTTGTGGAGTGTTTACCCTGTCCCTTACTTTTTGAAACTCCTCTACCACCTCCAGAATGTGAACTCCTTAGCATTTTCCATTCCAGATATGTATTCACTGATTTTGTAACTCTTCTCCTCTAGTTGTGTCTTACTTGTGGTGAAGGTAATGTCAAGGCATTGTTCTGGATGAGAGCGGGAGGATATTTGTGCAGCGTATATTTACATACACATTGGATTCATTTTCCAATTTTTCATTCGAAGTACTGAATCCCTGACACTAACCCATACCTAGTAGACTCAGACTATTCATCCTAATATAATCGGGAAAATTAACCCAACACAATAGAAATACAAGCACATCAGAGGAGACATGTTGTATAGTTGGACTTGACATTTGCCTTATATAAGGTTGGAGTTATAAATCTAGTCAAATTTTAATTGAAATATTGTCCATGTGTTTTTAAACTTAACAAATATGTGAATTCTTGTTTCCCTTTTCTGTAGCCTATTCACACATGTATATTTATATGCATATATAGAATCCTACCAGGTATCACACGTACATTTTTGTGAGGTGGCTGTCTTGGCAGATACAAATTGTGAGAAGAGTTCACTCCTCCTAAATGCTTTTGGAAATGAAAATTCAACCTATAGGAGAGCGTCCTATTAGAAAAACATTATATATAAACTCATGTTCAGTAAAATAAATATTTTTTGCATTTGTGGATGATATATATTTACTGATGAATTTCGATTGGCATTTATATTGGTACTTTTTAATGTCTGTGAGTGTTGTGTGTGTGTGTGTGTGTGTGTGTGTGTGTGTATATATATATATATATATATATATATATATAGATAGATAGATAGATATAGATATAGATATAGATATATAGATATAAATATAGATATACTCTCCAAATTTTTCAAAGTATGAAATATATGTGTCTTATTTTGCACTTCCTAAATTTTTCATATTCATGAATGTGGATTTTTAATTATCTTTTCACAAGATTATTCTCAGAAACATTCATATACCCTACGAGACTCTTACCACTAATACTAATATAATGGAGAAAAAGAACCCAAACAGAATAGATACAAGCATTTCAGAAGAGACATGGTGTATAGTTGGACTTGCCTTTTGCATAATATAAGGTAGGAGTTATAAATCTATTCAATTTATTGAAATAATTTTCCATGTTTTATTTTTTTTGACACAACACAAAATTTAATCTTTGAAAAATAAAATTGACACTTCCTTAACCAAGCTAATGAAGAAAAAAAACCTCAAATTACTAAAATTAAGGATCATAAAGGAACTTTTACAGAGTACACAACTAAAACACAGAGAATAATTGAAAACTAATTTGAAAATTTATAGTCTAATAAATTAAAATACCATGATGACATCAATAAAATTTTAGAGATATACCCAAACTTAATTAGTAGGACGTGAACAATTTAAACAAATCAATTTCAAGCAATGAAATAGAAGTTGCTGTCAACAGCCTACCAATCAAGCAAAGCCCAGGAACAGACAGATTCTCAGCCATGTTCTACAAGACCTTCAAAGAAGCATTCATCACAATACTCCTCAAATTATTCCATAAAATAGAAAAGGATGGAACTCCTCCAAACTCATTCCATGAGGCTATTATCACTCACATACCAAAATCAGACAAAGACACATCAAGGAAAGAAATCTTCAGAGCAATATTCCTGACAAAGATATATACAAAAATTCTCAATAAAATTCTTTTTTTTAAGCCAAAGTTAATCAAAAGGGATAAAGAGGGACACTACACACTATTCCATGTGTTTTTAAAGTTAAGAAATATATGAATTCCTGTCTCCCTTTCTCTGTAGCCTATTAAGCACATGTATTTTTATATGCACAAATAGAATCCTACCTGGTTTCACACGTACATTCTTGTAAGGTGGCTGACTTGGCAGATACTATTTGTGAGAAGAGATCACTCCTCCTAAACGCTGTTGGTACAGAAAATTCAACCCATGGGTGAGCTTCCTAGATGAACAACATTATACATACATCCATGTTCAGTAAAATGAATATTTTGGGATATGCGGATGAGTTATTTTTCATTATGAATTTCGATTGACATATATATTGCGACATTATAATGTGTGTGTGTTTGTCTCTCTCTCTCTCTCTCTCTCTCTCTCTCTCTCTATATATATATATATATATATATATATATATATATATATATATATATAGTCTCCAGATTTTCCAAAATATGAAATATATGTCTTCTTATACACCACCTGAATTCATTCATATTCATATATGTGGATTTATAATCAACTTTTAACAAGTTTATTCTCAGAAATATACATCCACTGAAATACATATTTGTTTCCTAGTACTGAAAACTAAATTCAGGGAAGGGTTCTTACAAATCCTAATATTTCTAGACTAACTGACCAAGTTTAACATCAAGGCAAATACATTCCTATTGGATATGATGTGTTTTTTAAAGTTCATTTTTATTCAAACTTGGTGCATTATTATTTATTCAGTTTATGGACATCATAAAATATATCCTTTCATTCACAAGTTCACAAATTTATAAATATTTGGTTTACTTTCAATCACTTCCTCCTTCGGAACACATATATTCCTCTATGTTTCTTGACTGGTCTTTTCACTAGACTTCTTTCTAAACACATTATTTTCGATTCCATTATCATTTTTGAAGCAAAACTCACACACTATTCATGATAAACGGTAACCCTAATAATACCATTAGATATATAACTTGTTGGAATGAATGTACATATATCAATATATGATTTCGTCTATATTTTCAGATATTAAAACAATCCATTATGTAAATTTGGAACCAGTCACATAATTTTTTCACAGTATGGTCTATTAATGCATCATCTCTATATTCATCAACACAGGGTAAACCTCTTAGTATCCCCAGTACTAATTTATATGTTTTCAAAATATTGCTCCCAGAAAAGGTGGAAGAAATACTCATGTCACCTGATCTACATATACATATTATCACAGTAATATTCTGGACACAAAATGCAAAGGTCACCATTATGATTGCAATAAAGCCTCAATGGAATGTGAACATGGATTACTAAAAACATCCATGTCCAGTTTGCCTAATGCTCTCAAATGTCAATCCAATTGGTGACTACATTTTTGTTTCTTTTTAAGATTATGTATTCAACCTCAACCCTGTTGAAAATGTCAAATCTTATCACTCACGTTATACTTTGCCTGATTTCCTAATGTCTCTATTGATGTCTGCCTTCCTACATATTTTTCCCAGTTCATCATTGTGCCCAACTTTTCACATATGGTGCCATTTATAATCACTCTCTAACCGAAACCTATTGCTAAAGAACTTTTGGTCCAAATCCTAGACTCACTCTTCCTCCTAAACCTACTGACTATCTTTCTAATCCTACACACTATCCCTTTTTCACTGGATGTTCTCTTCTACATTCAATCATCTGAGGTACAGGGTCTTATGCCATTGTATATCGATTTGCATCGACCTCGGTGCAAAACATTACTCAAGCTAAGGATCCCAATCAAGAGCCCAAATCCTTCTGGGCTTCAAATATTACCTAGATTTCTGTTTTCATACTTATATTTTACCTCTATATTCTTATAAATATTGCTGGTTCCCAATACCATTATTCATCCAGCAGAATGATTCCTAAGCCAAATGGAACATGCTATTAACCCTAACCATACAATGTTCCCTCAATCTCACTTTAAAGAAGAGCAGGGATAAAGTTGATATTACAATACAGGAAGTTAGGAGATCTTCCACCTGCTGAGTACCTCAAAATCCATGCAGAAATAATCCCTGGAGAAGATGTAGGCAGCTATGAAAGACCTGAGAGAACAAAAGTCATATTCCATGGCAAACAACATGGTCAGGATGAAAGGATGTGTCTGAGTCAGCCTCTCTATTCTTAATGCAGGGAAGATGGACCAAAGCAGGCCTGTGTGGAGAGCTGTTCCCAGGTGACTATGGTTTCTATACCATTCTAACATGTGAAAGTATCACAGGAAGTAGGGCAGCCTCCATGTCAGGAGACACTAGGATGCAACTGTTAGGACAAAGTAGTGGCCAAGACAGGGACCTCATTTATTTCCTGAAGGTAGTGACCTCACCTCATTTCCTTGGCGATGGAACTCTCTGAATTTTGTGATCCAGGAAGCCAGGCACCAGAGCCAGTCCAAGTCCCAGTCGCAGTGGGCTCACTTGTTTGGATTTACTAAGGACAGAGTGAGTCTTTCTTGGTACCTACTGATGTAAGGGTTGCCAAATACTAAGAACGCTCTGAAGAGGGGTCTTTCCTGAGAGGACAGGAATTGGCTCACCACTGCCTCCTGACAACTTCACAGAGTTGACCAAGGAGACCAGATCTGAGACAGAAAGGCCATTTGTGGGGAACATCGTATGGCCTACCAGTCAGAGGACACTCCAGATAGTGACAGACCTACTTGGGGGAAGGAGTTGCATTTGTGGGTGTTGGTTTGTGTTTGTGGTTTTTTTCCATGTTCTGAGAATAGGTAAAAAAGGAGGTTTGTTTGGATTGGATTGGACTGTTTCCAGTAAGTCATTTGACAAGGAGACTGTTTCTATGTCTGTGTATCCCACTGTGTTTTTCTTTGTGGATATTAGAAAAAAATAGCTCATTGGGTGTGTCCTGTCTAGTAGAAAGCTTCCCAGCATGCATCCTTTCCAATTAATGAATGGACTGAGGCTTGCCTTATCCATGAACAACACCTGCTATCTACCTAATTTTCCATTTTTTCATGAATTCTGGCCACTCTCAAGATTAGTATCATGTATTTTTGTACAAGATATGTACCACCTCCAAGCTCTGTGACATGGCCATGTACTGGATAGCTGAAGGGAATGGCGAGCAACTCAGAAAACTCACATATTAGAGTAACAAGGAAAGTCTCCGTGGAGAAACCCTGCTTGGGGCCTTTTGATTACCTATTGTTCTGTTGATCTGAATGTCAGAAAGGTCTTTGCCTCAGGCCACCCCTTTGTGAAGCCTGAAGAAAACAGTTTTCAAATGGAAATGAATGGGCATCACCTGTGGCTCTTTGCTTCATTGCTTTGGAAATGGATGTATCTGAATCAGCCTCTTGGCCCTGTGTGAGCCTGTGGTTTAGATTTTCAGCACCTGATGAATCTAAAGAAAGATCCCATGTGGGCATCCAAAACCTAAATGGAAAAAAGATCAGTCATTGTGGATGAAGCCTCTCGCCTTCCTCTGTAAGATTCCTGACCTCCATCAAGTGAGAATAGGGATCATTTGTGTCAAATAAGTTCTTCAAAGGGCTGCAGAGGGGAGACAATAGGTGCTTGGGTTTTCTTATAACTCCAATTCACACTAAAAATCTATACCCCACAGTCAGTAGGCCTCAAATTTGAGAAGTGGAGTAGTATTAACGGCAGGCCTATTTGATCACTTCTGGTTCACACTAACGTTGTCGAGGCCACCCTGACTTTAGGCAAATGAGGGACAAGGGAGATTATTTTTGACACTGTCTTGGGCTGTGCCCCTCATGGAAACCTCCAGCTAGAGGTTATGATTAGTGTCTATATAAAAAGATGAAGAGGGCCATGTGAGAGTGTTTTGGTTTTAATTGTCATCATTTGTGTGGCAATTTGAAGAGATGCCTGGGTCCACCTGGGCTTGAACTCTGTTGTGATTCCCCTTAGAGACTGAGTTGTGTAACTGACCTCAGAGAAGTATTGCCATGAATTGTGTTGGGATTTCAGGAGGCCACACATGAGATTCACCATTGGAATCTGAGATCTTGGCCCAGGGTGACTTTACACAGAGGACTGGGAATCTAAGCCAGGATATCACAAGATTTTATTCTGAAAGATTCCAGCCATAGTTAAAACACCAACAGGGAATCTTTAGATCACTTATAAGCAAATTAAAAAACAAAATTTTTTAACAAGAGTAAAAATACTTAGTTAATGTAATGCTACCCTGAATTTTTTGGGTGAGTTTTACTTTATATTCCCTGTTTGAGATCCTAGTAAACTTGAGAGAAAAAAAAAAAAGAAAAAAACAAAACTTTTGAACATAACTTTAAATGAAATAAAATCTGACCTACTGCTTTCGTAGTCATTCTCACATGTAGTAAGATGGGACACAGAGCCTTATCTCAGGTAAGACAGGGCTCTTTATAAATCTTAAGTGTTTTAGTTCTAAAGCTGATCTTCGTTTTTTAATATCCTTTTACAAAGTTTACATAAATTGTTTGAGGTCACATGAACATTAGCTAACACCATATAATATCACTTTTGAAACATGAACTAAAGAATGGCTGAATGTTTTTAACATTCAAATAGATTAGGCTCTCATTAATTTAAAAATACATTTAAATTGTTGCACAATGTAAAGTGTAACATAAAACTTTACATATCTTATTGATAACAGGTAAATAAATCCCCAATATATATTTTATTTACCATATAACTTCAGAACACCAGCTTGATATAATGCTCTTTTAAAGTTTCTACCTTATCGAGTTGTATAACTGGAAGATATGAGCACATTAATAGCATCACAGTTACATTGATGTTTCTACATTAACCAAGTTTATCTTTTAAAGAAATGGCAGTACAGTGCTCTAAAATAACAGTTCTGTTTTAAACAGTTGTTTAATTTTTATGGTTGCTTGCTCTGGAAAAAATAAAACTTAATAAACACAATGTTATGAGTAATCTTATGTTTTAAGAAATTCTTGTCTTTTTAACACATGACTAATTTTTACAATCTTACACAGACTTTAGTAGAAAGTCTGTATAAGATTGTAAACATTTTATACAGATTTTGTACTAAAAATTGATAGACCTTAGTATATCAATCAGATATCAAACAAAAACACTCATGAATGAGTAAATCCAAATCAAATTTACTTTACTTTTTAATCAAAATATTAGACAAATGTATTGAACAGTGTAAACCATTTTTTGGTTGAAGGAAAAGTCCTAGAACAAAGTCATATAGACCTTTGGTAGACAATAATATTTTATTAGATTTTTGAACACCTAGAAAAACTTATAGGCATAAATTTGAAGACATTTATATTTATCTGTTTATCCAATCTAAATTGAAACATTTAAACCACGTGAATTAAAGATCTGTGGTCCACTTTTTAAAATTTGTTTTTATGAGCGCTTTTTTATATGAGTGCTCCTTATATATGTTAATTTGTGTATCATTTGAATGATATACGGACATATGTGTATATATATATATATATATATATATATATATATAGAGAGAGAGAGAGAGAGAGAGAGAGAGAGAGAGAGAGGGACATACAACACATAACAAAAGTGTGCACACCTAATAATAGTGAAGGCCTTGTAGCTTTTCACAGGTGAAATCACCATTGCAATGTTTTTAAAACTCCACAGTTGGTCAAAGATAAAACTGATCAGAAAAACATTAACCTAGGTCTGTAGGATCAAAATCATAAACTCAAAAAAAAAAAGAATCTAAGAAAAAATTTTGAGTCCTAGAATAAATGACTGGCCGGTAATTAGTAAATACCATACAATTTACCATTTTTTTTCCCTTAGGCCTCAGATCAGTCTCCTACTGAGCTTACAGGAGACTTTCATTTGCATTTCAACAGAAGTCCTGGCTGAGGTCTGGAAGGAGCAGGAAAAAACTGCTATTCTGAGCAGACACCTCAGGCCTAAGGCATTTTAACCATAATTTTCTGGTTAGGATGTTGAAAATTATGCTACAAGTTTAAGATACAATTCACAAAATTTTATATCTTTACATCTTGTTTTGTCAACAGATATCATACTATGATTTACTATCCTTGTCCAAATTAATGCACTGGTAAACACAGTGACATTTTCCCAGGCTACCCAATTCAAAATTGGAGAAAAAAAGACTGCATGATTGGGAAGTTACTTGCCAACTTGGAAGTAGACTTCTTTAGTTTTCCATCCTAAGTATTTAAGTTCTCTGGCATGAATTATCTGAAATCAAAAACTAAACAATTACCTAAACCCGACTTTTAACTGCAATATTGTGCAATGCTTCAAAAAACGCATTCAGATACCAGATTTTTACAATAAAACATCATCATTTAGACACACATTCAGCTAAGATCATTCTCAAGAAACAATTTATAATATAAACACATTATTGCACATGTCTTAAAGGGCCAAAAACAAAGGCACAAGACAGACAGAAAGGAACTCCAGAATATGGCTGACAGACAGAAGCCTTTAAAACAGAGCAGATAAGAGAAAAATCTCCTGCACCAGTGGCACCACAGATGTCCCCACAAGCGGACCAGATGTTTTCACAGAGAAGCTACCTGAAATGTAAAATCAAGGGTCTCCATGGTGACTTTACTGCATTTAGTGTCCCCTTTTTAATTTTCTGTTTTAAAAGAAGACAGAGGTGTCATAATGCTTACAGTGCAGGGAAGGAAGGAGAGAATTCCCTGAAGCAACAGGGCTTTGGCAGTTGCTGGGGTCCCTCAGTCCCTCCTTTTACTTACAGGATTAGCTCTTCTGTTTCGGGTCCACTCCAAGCATGCTCCATCTCCTAACATTTCAGTCGTCAGCTCTCAAAAAGATCTGGGACGGGGCCGGGTATCAAAATTTGTAACTTAAAGTTCGGTTTCTGACCCTGAAGCAAATTAATGCTAATTTAATAATGAGGACAGGGTTTTGAGAAAAAAAAAATGGAGGTTTATTGCTTTGCTAACAAAGGAAAAACAAGGGGACTCTGCCAAAAGGTTGTGACTCTCATGATCTGGAGGGACAAGGGATTTTAAAGAGTTTCACTTGTTAACCTGGGATATACTCAGTTCTTCGTTCCCCAGCAGGCATTGCCCTGTGCAGTGGGTGTGCTCCAGGCAGCCAGCTAGGGGCTTCTTTCTTCCTGCTTAACAAAGGTGGGTAAAGTTCATCACAGTTCCTTAAAACACAGTCGAAAGGGTGTCAGGCTTACTTGCTTTGTTACCCTTTTTCACGTCCAATATCCTTAAAATTTTACCACAGAAATCAAACAAAAAAACGTACAAAAACAAACAACAAAAAACATATAGACCACAGAACAAAACACAGAAAAACAGAATCCTGGTGCCGAAACAGAAAAACAGAGGAGCAATGCAACATCTTGCTAAAGCTCCAGGGTAGGAGCGTGTGTGTGCCCATCGGCACCTCTCTACCCTTCCAGAGGAATTCCCTACAGAACAGAACAGAGGACAGCATGATTCTCATTACTGTCCTGGACAGGAGTGTATGTGAGCCTCCCCAGGCCACCTCTCTGTCATCAGAAGAGATCTCCCTTAACCAGATATCAGATGTTATAAAGGCGCCACTTACCTATGGAGGCCTCCTCCACCAGGGGCTTGATAATAGTTTTAGTGTGGTGGTTCACTGCAGTGCTCCCCAGACTGACGGCTCACTCCAAGGCCTTGGAACATCTCAAGTTGTGCACCCCCTAGAGTGGTTCTCCAGCCCAGTGCCCTGGAGGGAAGGCCAGCTTCAGAATTTTCAGCAGTCTGGTTTTGTGATCTGCTCCGGCAGGGTCATCTCACTGGGGAACTCCAAAATTTTGGACTAGGATGCAAGAAAAGACCACTGACTCCAATTAAAATCAAATTAAGGCAAGCTTATTATTTCAACAGGCTGGGCTGCCTCTCCTTCCCAAAATGGCGGGAACAAGACAGCAACCCCACCTTTCCTACAGCCCAGCTATATAGCCCAGAAAGTTACACAAACGGGTGGTTACAGATAACAAAACTTTGAAAGCATCACACTAATGGTAGTTTACATTTTTTTTTTTTTGCTGGCCCCAATATCAGAAATAATGAGGACCATTAGGGCCTCAGAGAGGGTTGTTGTCTGGCCAGGGAAGGCCAATATTTATGAGGTGTCACTAAAGTTTCAGAAAGTACTGTTATCTGGTCAGAGAGCCAGGTGTGGATGAGTTCAAGGCACGGGCAGGCGTTCCAAGCAGGTTCAGAATTTGCAGTAATTTAGAGTAAAGCCAAAATTATCTTTTCACGGCTTTGTGGCAAGATGGTTCCCAATTTTAATAAAAAATCAGGTTGGGTCTATCAAGCCTCTCCCTTACTTTTGGAAACTCCTCTGCAAACTCCAATGTTGTGAACTCCTGAGCATTTTAATTCCAGATATGTATTCACAGAATTTCTAACTCTTCTATTCCAATTGTGTCTTTCTTGGGGCGAAGGTAATATCAAGTCATTGTTCTGGATGAGAGTGGAAATATTTTTGTGTAGCACATATTTGCATACACATTTAGGAGATCACTCCTCCTAAACACTGTTGGAACAGAAAATTCAAACTATGGGGGAGCTTCTTAGTTGAACAACATTATTCATGAATCCAAGTTCATTAAACAAATAGTTTTGGATCAGTGGATGATATATATTTCAAGATGAATTTCAATTGGCATATACTATGCTACATTTTAATGTCTGTGTGTGTTTTTTGTTTATAATGTTTTGCGATTTATATGGATTTAAAATCAAGTTTCCACAAGATTATTCTCAGAATATTCATCCACCTGAAATACATATTTGTTTCCTAGTACTGAAAACTAACTTCAGTAAATGGTGCATAAAAATCCTAATATTTCTACAGTAACTGACCCAGATTAATATCAATGCAAGTAGATTCCTAGGGGACATGATGTGTATTTTGATGTTCATTTTTATTCAACACTGCTACATTACTATTTCTGCAGCTTATGCACATCATACTGTATATATTTCATTCAAAAGTTCGCAAATTTATATGCATGTGTTTCACGTTCAATCACTTCCTGCTTCAGAACACATGAATTCCTCCAGGTTTCTTGACTATTCTTTTCATGATACTTCTTTCCAAACACATTATTTTTGATTTCCATAATCACGTTTGAAGCAAAACTCACACACTTTTCAGGATAAAATATAACCCTAATATTACCATTAGATGTATAAGTGGTTGGAATGAATGATTGCATATCAATATGAGATTTCTTTTATATTTTCAGATATCAATTCAATCCATTATTTAAAGTGGAACCAGTTATATTATTAATACACAGTATGGTCTATTCATGCATAATCTGCATATTCATAGACACAGGGTACACCTATTTGTACCCCAAATACTAAATTATACGTCTACAAAACATTGCTCCAGAAACGGTGGAAGAAATATTCATGTCACCTGATCTACACATACATTTTATCACAATAATATTCTGGACACAAAATGCAATGGTCACACTTATGATTTTAAAAAAGCCTAAATGGAAAGTGAACATGGATTACAAAAATCATCCAAGTCCTGGTTACCTAATGCTCTCGAATTCAATCCTATTTGTGACAACATATTTGTTTCTTCCTAAGATTATATATTCAAACTCAACCCTGTTGAAAATGTCTAAACCAATTACACACTTTATACTTTTGCTGATTTCCTAATGTCTCTATTTATGTCTGCTTTCCTACATATTTTCCCCTGTTCATCATTGTGACTGACTCTTCACATGTGCTGACATTTACATTCACTCTCTACCCGAAACCCTATTTGTAAAGAACTTTTGGTCCAAATCCTATACTCACTCTTCTTTATAAACCTGCTGACTACCTTGGTAATCCTAAGGACTATTCCTTTATGACTAGATGTTCTGTTTGTTATTCAATCATCCGAGGTACAAGATCCAATTTCATTGTATATTGACTTATCTGAGACATCTGTGCAGAATATAATTCAAAGCTAAGTATCCCACTCAAGGGCCCAATGCCCTACTTGGCTTCAAATCTTCCCTAGATTTCTGTTATATTTTACCTATATATTCTTGTAAATATCACAGGTTTCCAATACCATTATTCATCCAGCAGAATGATTGCTAACCAAAATTGAACATATTATTAACCCTAACCATACACTGTTCCCTCAATCTAACTTTAGAGCAGTGCAGGGACAGAGTTGGTCTTACAAAAGAGGAATGTTGGGGATCTTCCACCTGCTGAGAATATCAAAGATCCATGCAGAAATGATCCCCGAAGAAGATGTAGACTGCTATGAAAGACCTGAGAGAGCAAAAGTTAGCTTCCATGGCAAACAACCTGGTCACTATGAAGGGATGTGTCTGAATAAGCCTCTCTCTTTTTAATATAGAGCAAATGGACCAAACCAGGCCTGTGTGGAGATCTTTTCCCCGGTACCAATGGTTGATATACCATTCTAACTTGTGAAAGTGTCACAGGAAGTAGGGGCAGCCTCCATCTCATGGGACCCTTGGAAGCAACTGTTAGGACAAAGTGGTTGCCAAGGCTGTGAGCTCATTCACTTCATGAAGGAAGTGACCTACCTCACTTTCTTGGTGATGGAACTCTCTGAACTTGGGATCCCTGAAAACAGGCAGCCAGAGTCAGGCCCAATAACAGTCACAGAAGTCTCACTTTTTGGATTTACCAAGGAGAGAGTCAATCTTTCTTGGTATCTACAGTTGTGAGGATGGCCAAATGACAGGAAAGATCTGAATTGGGGTCTTTCCTGAGAAAGCAGGTATTGGCTCACCGCTGGCTCCTGACAACTTCACAGAGTGGGCCAAGGAGTCCAGATTTGAGAATAGAGAAGCCATTTCGGGGGAACATAGTATGGCCCACAAGGCAGAGGACACTCTTGATAGTCACAGACACTCTTGAGGGAAAAAGGTGCCTTTGTGGGAATGAGTGTGTGTATGTGGTTTTGTCTCATGCTCTGAGAATAGGTAGGAAAGGCGGTTTCTTTGGTTTAGAATGGACTGTTTCTAGTAAGTCATTTGACAAAGCAAGTGTTTCTATGTCTGTGTATCCAACTGTGTCCATGGTTGTAGACATTACAAAAGAAAATGCATAAATGGATGTGTCCTGTCTAGGAGAAAGCTTCCCCACATTCATCCTGCCCAATTTATGAAAGGACGGAGGCTTGCCTTATTGATGGGCAAGACCTGCTGTCTTCCTAAGTTTCTGTTTTCTTCTTGAATTCTGGCCACTCTCCAGAATAGACTCATGGTTTTGTGACCAAGATATGTAGCACCTCAAAGCTCTGTGACATGGCCATGTACTGGATAGCTGAAGGGAATGGCGAGAATCTTAGGAAACTCAGATATCTGTGTGATCATGAAAGTCTCAGTGGAGAATCCCTGCTTTGGGCCTTTGCTTACCTATTGTTCTGTAGCACTGAATGTCAGGAAGGTCTTTGCCTAAGGCACCACTTTGTGAAACCTGAATAAAACAGTTTTCTAATGGAAATGAATGAGCATCACCTGTCTCTCTTTGAGTAATTGCTTTTGAAAGGGATGTGTCTGAGCCAGTCTGTTGTCTGTGTGTGAGGCTTTGGCTTGCATTCTCAGCACCTGATGGATCTAAAGAAAGATGCCATGTGTGCATCCAAAACCAAAATGGCCAAAAGAGCAGTCATTGTGGATAAAATCTCTTGCCTTCCTCTGTAAGGTTCCTGACCTCTATCAAGTGAGAATAGGAATCCTTTGGGTCAAATGACTTCTTCAAAGCCCTGCGGAGGCTAGCCAATAGGTGCTTGGGTTTTCTCATGACCCCAATGCACATAAAGAATCTAAACCCCACAGTGAGTAGGCCTCAAATTGGAGAAGCTGAGCAGTATTAATGGTAGGCCTTTTTGATCACTTCTGGTTCACAGAAGGGGTGTCCAGGCCACTCTGACTTTATGGAAATGACGAGCAAGAGTGCGTATTTTGGACACTGTCTTGTCCTGCGCTCCTCATAGAAACCTCCAGCTAGAGGTTATGATGAGTGTCTATATGGAAGAAGATGAGAGCCATGTGGGACTATTTTGGTTTTAATTGTGGTCATTTGTGTGGCAGTTGGAAGAGATGACTGGGTCCACCTGGGTTTGAACTCTGGTGTGAATCCCCTTAGAGACTGAGTTCTGGAAGTGACCTCAGAGAAGTATTGCCATGAATCGAGTTGGGATTTTAGGAAGCCATGCATGAGAGTCGCCCTTATAAACTTAGATCAAGGTCCAGGGTGGCTTTCCACAGAGCACTGGGAATCTCAGCCAAATTACCCCATGATTTTATTCTTAAAGACTTGGCAGCCATACTTGAGAGTCAAAACACACATGGAACTCACATTGTAGACCTCAATAGGCCTGGCTTCATGTAACCTTTTGGCCACTCTATGGGAAGCGTTGCCTATGAAAGTTCTCCAGAGTTTCAATGAAATGAGCTTCCTCAACATTTAATGGTTCTTGAAAGCCACAGTGCCTCCCAACTACATCCTTGAAAAATGGCTAGATAAATACTTTGAAATTTTTGAAATTCCCATGACCAGGTGGCACTGGAGTATCTTTGGATGTCCTGCTGCTGATCATGAGTGTCCCAGAGAGTGCCTTGATTGACTGGAATTTATAAAAATAATGTAGAACAGAGATGGTAGTAAGTTGGAGCCTGCTGAGTAGTGGGCCTACAGCAGTGGTAGCCACGTGTGTGATAAAACATCTGTGGTGGGTCCATGTGATTAGCCCATTTGCTTCCAAATGGCTTGTGACTGACATTGTGCAGCCAGCAGACCCTTATTTGTAAAGGCATCTTTTTATTTGGAGAGCTTTCAAGGTAATGATCAGAATCAGGTTGATATGGTCAAGGGTGCAAGCTATGTGAGAAAGAAGCCTGGTTGTTTCATTCTCCTGCAGACCCTAACCCACCACACGTGACAGAACTCCCTCTAGCACTGTGTCCCAGTTGAACTTGTTGTTCAAAAAGCCCAGTGCAGCAGCAAGAACCAAAAGCCCCAGTGCAGCAGCAAGAACCACCACAAAAATTTGAGGAGGACCAAATGGCTTCACAGTCCACACGGGGTGAAACTTAGCCTCCAGTGGCCACACTTTACCTACAAAGAGAGAATTCAGCACTGCTGCCTCAGGTTCATTTGAAAATAAGAATCCATGTTCTCCAGGTCATATAGATGCAGACCCAGCTTTGATGGTCTCACTACAAAAGAAGCTAAAACTCCTTAATTCAACATATATTTCAAGTGCCCAGTTTCAGAGGCAGTTTCTCAAGAAGTCTTTAGGCCAGCAGAGCTCAATGTTTGTGGAGTGTTTACCATGTCCCTTACTTTTGGAAACTGCTCTACCACCTCCAAGGTTGTGAACTCCTGAGCATATTCCAATCCAGATTTGCATTCACAGATTTTCTAACTCTTCTCCTCTAATTGTGTCTTACCTGGGGTGAAGGTAATGTCAAGGCATTGTTGTGGATGAGAGTGGGAAAAATTTTGTGTAGCACATATTTGCATACACATTGGATTCATTTTCCAATTTCCCATTAAAAATACTGAATCCCTGACACGAACCCATACCCTACTAGACTCTGACTACTAATCCTAATATGATGGAGAAAAATAACCCAAACAGAATAGAAATACAGGCAGTACAGAGAAGGCATGGTGTATAGTTGGACTTGCCTTTTGCATTATGTAGGGTAGGTGTTATAAATCTAGATAATTTTTAATTGAAATAGTTCTCCATGTGTTTTTAAAGTTAACAAATATGTGAATTTCTATCTCCCTTTCTCTGTAGCCTATTCAGCAAATGTATTTTTATATGCACATATAGAATCCTAGCTGGTATCACATGTACATACTTGTTTGGAGGCTGACGTGGCAGATAAAAATTATGAGAAGAGATAACTCCTCGTAAATGCTGTTGGATCTTAAAATTCAACCTATGGGTGATCTTCCTAGTTGAACAACATTATTCATAAATCCATGTTCAGTAAAATTAATATTTTTGGATCAGTGGACGATATATATTTCACCATGAATTTCGATTGGCATATATACTGCTACTCTTTAATGTCTGTGTGTGTTTTGTGTTTGTGTGTGTGTATATATATATATATATATATATATATATATATATATATATATACAATCTCCAGATTTTTTAAAATATAAAATATATGTGTCTTATTATACACTCCCTAAATACATTCATATTCATGTATGTGGATTTATAATCAAATTTTTACAAGATTATTCTCAGAAATATTCATCCCCCTGAAACACATATTTGTTTACTAGTACTGAAAACTAACTTCAATGAAAGGTGCATACAAATCCTAATATTTCTGCAGTAACTTACCCAGGTTAATATCAATGCAAGTAGATTCCTATGGGACATGATGTGTATTTTGACATTCATTTTTATTCAACACTGGTACAGTACTATTTCTTCAGTTTATGCACATCATAGGATAAATGTTTCATCCAAAATTTCAAAATTTAAAACTTTTGATTCACTTTCAATCACTTCCTGCTTCAGAACACATGTATTCCTCCATGTTTCTTGACTGGTCTTTCATGAGACTTCTTTGCAAACACATTATTTTCGATTTGCATAATCAATTTTGAAGCAAAACTCACACACTCTTCATGATCAACCGTAACACTAATATTACCATTAGATGTACAACTGGTTGTAATGAATGTATGTATGCCAATATCAATATAAGATTTCCTGTATATTTTCAGATATCAATTTATTCCAATTCCAATTTCTAATGTTGGGTCCAGTTATATTATTTATTCACAGTTTGGTCTATTCATTCATCATCTCTATATTCATCAAAACAGGGTACACCTATTTTTTTCCCCAATACTAATTTATAGGTTGTAAAAATATTGCTCCCCATAATGGTGGAAGAAATACTCATATCACCTGATCTACATATACATTTTTATCACAGTAATATTCTGGACACAAATGTAAAGGTAACACTTATGATTGTACCAAAACCTAAATTGAACGTGAATATATATTACTAAAACCATCCATGTCCAGGTCGCCTAATGCTCTCAAATTTCAATCCTATTGGTGACTACATATTTGTTTCTTCTAATATCATATATTCAACCTCAACCCTGTTGAAAATGTCTAATCCTGTTACTCACTTTATACTTTGCCTGATTTCCTAATGTCTCTATTTTATATCTGCTTTCCTACATATTTTCCCCAGTTCATCATTGTGACTGACTCTTCATATGTGCTGATATTTTCATTCACTCTCTAAACGAAACCCTATTGCTAAAAAACTATATTTCCAACTCAAAGACTCACTCTTCAACCTAAACCTACTATTTTCCTAATCCTACTGACTATCCCTTTTTGACTGGATGTTCTCTTCGACATTCAGGCATCTGAGGTACTAGGTTTTATTCCATTGTATGTAGATTTACCTGCGACCACATTGCAGAATGTAATTCAAAGCTAAATATCATAATCAAGGGCCCAATGCCCTTCCTGGCTTCAAATCTTACCTAGATTTCTCTTTTCATACTTATATTTCAAATACATATTCTTATAAATATTTCAGGTTCCCAATACCATTATTCATCCAGCAGAATGATTCCTAACACAAATAAAACATGTTGTTAACCCTAACCATACACTGTTCCCTCAATCTAAATTTACAGAGGGAAGGGACAGAGTTGGTCTTACAGTAAAGAAATGTAGGGGGTCTTCCACCTACTGAGACCCTCAAAGTTCCATGCTGAAATGATCACTGGAGAATATATGCGCAGCTATGAAGGACCTGAGAGAGCAAAAGTCATGTTCAATGGCAAACAACCTGGTCAGGATGAAGGTTTCTGTCTGAATCAGCCTCTCTATTCTTAATGTAGAGAAGATGGACCAAACCAGGCCTGTGTGGGTAGCTGTTCCCGGGTGCCTATGGTTGATATAAGATTCTAACTTGTGAAAGTGTCACAGGAATTAGGGACAGCCTCCTTCTCATGTGAGACTTGGAAGCCACTGGTTGGACAAAGTGATTGCCAAGGCAGTGACCTCATTCAGTTCCTGAAGGAAGTGACCTCACATCACTTCCTTAGTGAAGGAAATCTCAGAACTTGAGATTCATGAAGCCAGGCACCCAGAGTCAGTCCCAGTCCCAGTCCCAGTGGTCTCACTTGTTTGGATTTACCAAGGACAGAGTAAGTCTTTCTTGGTACCTATTGATGTGAGGATTGCAAAATGCCAGTAAAGCTCTGAAGAGGGGCCTTTCCTGAGAAAGCAGGTAGTGGCTCACCTCTGGGTCCTGACACCTTCACAGAGTTGGCCAAGGAGACCAGATCTGAGACATTTCAGGCCCTTTAGGGGGAAAATAATATGGCCCACCAGTCAGAGGACACTCCGGATAGTAACAGACCTTCTTGGGGGAAGGAGCTGCCTTTGTGGGTGTTGGTTTGTGGTTTTGTCTCATTTTCTGAGAATAGGTAGGCAAGGCGCTTTATGTGCTGTGGAATGAACTGTTTATTGTAAGTCATTTGACAAGGCGAGTGTTTCTATGTCTGTTTACCTCACTGTGTCCGTGGTTGTACTCATTAGAAAAAAAGAATGCATCAATGGATGTGTCCTGTCTAGTAGAAACCTTCCCAGAATTCATCCTGCCCAATTTATGAATGGAGTTCAGATTGCCTTATCAATGGGTAACACCTGCAATCTTCCTAAGTTACAGTTTTCTTCCAGAATTCTGGCCCCTCTCCAGAATAGTCTCATGGTTTTGTCTCTAAGGTATGTACCACCTCCAAGCTCTGTGACATGGCCATGTACTGGATAGCTCAAGTGAATTGTGAGCATCTCAGAAAAATCAGATATATGTGTGACCACTAAATCTCAGTGGAGAAACCCTGCTTTGGGTCTTTTGCTTACCTATTATTCTGTTGCTATGAATGTCACGAAGTTCTTTGCCTCGGGCCACCAATTTGTGAAGCCTGAAGAAAACAGTTTTCAAATGGAAATGAATGGGCATCACCTAGGGCTCTTTGCTTAATTGCTTTGGAAAGGGGTGTGTCTGAATCAGCCTCTTGGCCCTGTGTGAGGCTGTGGCTTAGATTCTCAGCACCTGATGGATCTAAAGAAAGATCCCATGGATGCATACAGAACCAAAATAGCCAAAAGAGCTGTCATTGTGGATGAAGACTCTCGCCTTCCTTTCAAAGGTTCCTGACATCTATCAAGTGAGAATAGGGATCCTTTGGGTCAAGTGAGTTATTCAAAGCCCTGCAGAGGCTAGCCCATACGTGCTTGGGTGTTCTCATTACTCCAATTCACATAAAGAATCTAAACCCCACAGTAAGTAGGCCTCAAATTGGAGAAGCCAAGCAGTATTAATGGCAGACCTATTTGATCACTCCTCGTTCACAGTCAGGGTTTCCAGGCCACACTGATTTTAGGCAAATCGGGGGAAAGGTAGGTTATTTTGGACATTGTCTTGGTCTGTGTCCCTCATGGAAAACTCCATCCAGAGGTTATGATGAGGGTCTACATGGAAGAAGATAAGGGCCATGTGGGAGAATTTTGTTTTGAATTGTGGTAAGTTGTGTGGCAGTTGGAAGAGATGCCTGGGTTTACCTGGGCTTTAACTCTGGTGTGATTCCCCTTAGAGTCTGAGTTCTGGAACTGACCTCAGAGAAGCATTGTCATCAATTGTGTTTGAATTTTACTAGGCCATGCATGAGAGTTGCCCTTGGAACCTGAGATCTAGGCCCAGAGTGGCTTTCCACAGAGCACTGGGAATCTCAGCCAGGATATCACATGATTTTATTCTGAAAGACTTTGCAGCCACAGTTGAGTCAAAACACGCATGGACCTCACATTGTAGACCTCAATGGGCCTGGCTTCATGTGACCTTTTGGCTACTCTTTGGGAAGCCTTGCCTGTGAGTGTTCTCTAGAGCTTTCATTGAAATGAGCTTCCTCAACATTTAATGGTTCCTGAATGAATTGAAACCCCCAGAGCCTCCAACTTCATCCTTGACAAATGGCTTGATAAATACCATGAAATTTTTGAAATTCCCATGACCAGGTGGCACTGGAGAACTTTTGGATGTCCTGTTGCTGATGATGAGTGTACCAGACAGTGCCTTGATTTACTGGGTTTCATGAAATTTGTGTAGAACAGTGATGCCAGTAAGTTGGATCCTGCTCATTAGTGGGCCTAGAGCAGTGGTGTGAAGGTGTGTGATAAAACATGTGTGGTGGTGACATGTGGATCTGCCATTGGCTTCCCAAAGGCTTGTGACTGACATGGTACAGCCAGCAGACCCTTCTATGCAAAGGTGTTTTTTATATAGAGAGGTTTCAGGGCAATGTTCAGAATCAGGTTGCTATGGAAATGGGGGCAACTTATGTGGAATTGAATCCTGGTTGGTGCATTCTCATGCAGACCGTGACCCTCCACACGGGACAGAACTCTCTCCAGCACTGTGTCCCAGTTTAGCTCCTTGTATTTCATGAAGCAAATACCAAACTCCCAGTGCACCTGTGAGAAACACCACGAAAATTGGAGAATGACCAAATGGCTTCACAGTCCACACGTGGAGACACTTACAACCCAGTGACCATAGTTAAACTACAAAGAGAGTATTCAGCATGGCTGCCTCATGTTCATTGGAAAATTAGAAACAATATCCTCCAGGTCACATTGTTGCACACCCGGATTTGATGGTCTCCCAACAAAGGAAGCTAAAGCTCCTAACAACAACATATATTTTTAAGTGCCCAACCTCAGAGGAAGTTTCTCAAGAAGTCTTTACACCAGCAGAGCTCCATGTTTGAGAAATGTTTACCCTGTCCCTTACTTTTGAAAACTCCTCTACCACCTCGGAGGTTGTGAACTCCTGAGCATTTTTCATTCCTGATATATATTCACAGATTTTCTAACTTTTCTCCTCTAATTGTGTCTTACTCGGAACAAAGGCAATGTCAAGGCAATGTTCTGGATGAGAGTGTGAACATTTTTTTGTAGCACATATTTACATACACATTGCATTCATTTTACAATTTTCCATTCAAAATACTGAATCTCTGACATGAACCCATACCCTACTAGACTCTGACTACTACTCCTAATATGATGGAGAAAAATAACACAAACAGAATAGGAATACAAGCAGTTAGGAGAAATCATAGTGTATAGTTGTACTTGTATTTTGCATGATTAATGGTAGGTGTTATAAATCTAGTCAATATTTAATTTAAATAGTTCTCCATGTGTTTTTAAGGTTAACAAATATGTGAATTCCTGTCTCCCTTTCTCTGTATCCTATTTAGCACATGTACTTTTAAATGCACATATAGAATCATACCTGGTATCACATGTACATTTTTGTGATTAAAAGTAACCAAAAGAAGAAGTGGGGAATGAAAGGTCAATAAAATAGGTTCTTGTCACTTCCAGTTTTTCGGTATGCAGGACGAAGGCCCCTTCTCTCACCTAGTGAGGTGGCTGATTTGGCAAATACAATTTGTGAGAAGTGATCACTCCTCTTAAACGCTGTTGGAACTGAAAATTCAACCTATAGGTGAGCTTCCTAGTTGAACAACATTATACATAAATCCATGTTCAATTAAAGAAATATTTTCGCATCTGTGGATGATATATATATCATGATAAATTTCGATTGGCATATATATTGCTAATTTAATGTCTGTGTGTGTGTGTGTATTTTGTGTGTGTGTGTGTATGTGTGTGTGTGTATATATATATATATATATATATATATATATATATATATGTATATATACTCTCCAGAAATATATGTGTCTTATATACACTCTCTAAATTCATTCATGTTCATGTATATGGATTTATAATCAACTTTTCACAAGATTTTTCACAGAAATATTCATCCACCTGAAATACATATTTGTTTCCAGTACTTAAAACTAACTTCAGTTTATTTTGCTTACAAATACTATTATTTCTACAGTAACTGACCCAGTTTAACATCAATGCAAGTAGATTCCAGTGGGACATGATGTGTATTTTGAAGGTCATTTTTATTCAGCACTGGTACAATACTTTTTCTTCAATTTATGCACATGATAGGATATATATTCCATCCACAAGTTAGCAAACTTATAGGCAGTTGTTTAACTTTCATCACTTCCTGCTTCAGAACACATAAATTCCTCTAGGTTTCTTGACTGGGCTTTTCATGAGACTTCTTTCCAAACACATTATTTTTAATTTCCATGATCACTTTTGAAGCAAAACTCACACACTCTTCATGATAAACCATAATCCTAATATTACCATTAGATGTATTAGTGGTTGAAATGAATGTATGTATATCAATATAAGATTTCCTGTATATTTTCAGATATCAATGGAATCCATTATTTAAATTTGGAACCCATTGTATTATTTATTCACATTATGGTCTATTCATGCATTATCTCTATATTCAGAGTCACAGGATATACCTATTTGTACCCCCAATACTAATTTATACATCTTCAAAATATTGCTCCCAGAAATGGTGGAAGAAATACTCACGTCACCTTATCTACATATACATTTTATCACAGTAATATTCTGGACACAAAAAGCAAAGATGACACTTATTATTTTACCAATGTAAAGGTCAGGCGAGTGTCGGAGGAAGAGACTACCAGAGACTGTCTCATGCAACAGCCAAGGATTTATGGGGGTCCAGCATGCTGGGGTCAGAGCTCCCTTGAATAGAGCACAGAGCCCTGAGAACAGCTTAAGCAGAGCTTATATACTTTCCTTGGAGAGGGCAGATAGGAAAGTTTATTGATGGGTCAGGGCGAGTGGGCGGTTTGCGTCCAAATGGGTGAGGAAGTACATTCTGCAGTTTTGCAGTTGGGTACAGCACTTTCAGGGAACTAGATTAGCAAACAGTTCTCAAGACATCAACAGTGTTTTGTTAAGCATACCGAAAAACTGGAAGTGACAAGAACCTATTTTATTAACCTTTCATTCCCCACTTCTTCTTTTGGTTACTTTTAATCATAAAAATGATCATTGGGGGTGTCACATTTTATGTTTACTAGTGTGGTATATTGTTTTCTGATTACCATAAGTTTAACTTGTCCAATTTGAGCATGGAGAAAGGAAACTACACGGTTGATCAAACAGGGTCCTACAATTACCAATAATATGAGGATTATTAATGGACCGGCCAGGGCTGATGAAAACGTAGTTAATGAGGGGGCTTTGTGAACCAAGACTCAAACCACCTTTTTTGGGCCTCTATCTCTTGTTGATGCTCTTCAAGGCATCTTCTTAATTTAATCATAGATTCTTTTACAACTCCAGTATGGTCGGCATAAAAACAACATTCTTCCCTCAATGCAGGACGAAGGCCCCTTCTCTCATGAAGAGGAGGTCCAACCCTCGACTGTTCTGTAAAATAACTTCAGAGAGAGAGGTTAAAGATTCGTGTAAAGCTGTGAAGGAGGTTTTTAATATCTTTAAGTTTTGGTCTATTACTGCTTCTAATTGGGTCATTTGTTGTGTCCCATGGACCAGGGCAGTGGTTCCTGTGCCCACCCCTGCAGCAACTCCTATTCATAATAGGATGACTAAATTGAGGGATACAGGTTCCTGGCAGAACCGGGTTGTTTGCCGCCCTATTTGATATTTAAATGTACCTGCGTCATGATAGAGCACTCTGGAAAACATCTGCACCATTACATAATTAATCACATCTGTTGACCATTTTATGAAAACATAAACAATGTTTAAGTGTATAGAATTGTACTGCTGTAGAGATGGACAAGGCAAGGTACCTAAGATAGCAGAGAAGACAGGGAAACAGTCTTATTTGGTTGCATCCGGATTTAGAGGGCATTGCTTCTGTTGTAATCAATTAATCCCTGAACCCAAAGTTTAGGTTGTTTCAGAATTTTGTAACCAGCATGTAAGGGAAGGGGCTCAGAAGTTCACAGTCTGCAGAAGTTCACAAAAAGCAGTTTTTGTTTCTGTTTTTTTTTTTCCTCTGTTCTGGGAAAGTTAACTTCTTAAGGACACCTGGGAGGGGGAGAGCTTTTTTCTTCTTTTTTTTTCTTTTCCTCCCTGCCAGCTGTTACCATGGAGCCCAGTTGGTAACTTCTATATCTTAGAAATGTAGCCATCTCTATGAAGCCCCAGCTCTAGGCCAGAGGCCTTCTTCATATATTTTGTTAAAAACTACTAAGGGGGTGTCTAGCTTAGGAGTGCTGATTTTTCCAGCCAGTGGCCAAGTAGAACAGAGCAACACGAATAGAGGAAGTTTATCTACATTGAACTCTTTTATAGGAACTGTGTTGCTGAAAGGCTTAAAGTCAGCCATGGTGAAGACTTCTGGAGAAGGTCATTTAAGACTTTTCTGTGGGCCTGGTACAGAGGGGAAGACAGGGAAGGCAGGGGATGAGAGCAGCTCCGTGGATCTGAGGATGAGGAAAAAGAGATATAAAAGAATTATGGGAAAGGGGTTTGGGATTTTCCTGGCAACAAAACTTGAGCAGTAGAACAGGTAGAGCAGAGGGGAAGACGGGAGTGAGTATCCCAAAAAGCCTGTGAGGGACTTTAAATTCTTAGTAACCTGTTTTCAGTGATGACAAAGCAACTTTAAAGGCCATTTTAATTACATCTTTGATAGGCGTCTGAGGGCACTCCTTAGCTGGTTTGAGCTTTGGGTTAGCTGGTAAGAGGACCTGGTGGGACCCGGTGTGGGCACTGACAGGAGGAGAGAGGAGTGAGTGGGTGGAAGGGTACCTCAGTACCTGCAAGCTCAGCAAGGGGCAATGGTCTGAGAACCGACGGAAATTTGGGTTTTTGATCTAGTAACTGGAGCTGAGAAATCAGGTTGCTGATGTGGGAGTGACAGCAGAGAGTCTGGGGCAGAAGGCTGCGGGTGAGTATCTATTGGAGAAGCATAGTTCAGGATTTGAGCATAGGAGGGAAAAGGCCTACACGTAGGGGAATTTCCTTCCACACTTTTGAGCACTTGTCGAAGTTGAAAAGGTCACGCAAAATTTGAGGATCTAGAGACCCTTCTGGTGGCCATCGGTTTTTGTTATCTAACTGGTAATATGGCCAATGCTGTGTACTGAATTTGATGAGGAGTTTTGCTTCCACCAGGTAGCCCCTGTATCCTCACATCCGCATTATTTACAGAAGAAGTTGGCTTTTCCCCCACACAGTCGTGGCTGTTTTTGGCTTTGGTAGTCCGCCAGGCAAACATAGTAATCTAGGCTAGCCAACCTGCATCTGGCTCGCGTGTCCCTACATCCATAATGTTTGTTTCCATTATCTATTGTATGGAAAGTATTTAATGGAATTTTTGGGGATCCTCTTCATCAGGGATTTCCCAATAGGAAAGACGTATAGCCAGCTGACAAATTTCTTGGTGGAGAGGTGGCCACCAGGTCCCTAAGTGGGCTGTATGTACGATAGACCATACTTCTTGTCTAGTAGGATTTGTGATCAGCCATCGCTGCTGAACGGGTTGATGAGGGTTAGGACTACTTGTGACCAATTGGAGAGTCTATAGTCTTATTCACATGGCGAATATACAATTTGAAAATGTTACCAGTCTTTTCCATTTTTCAGCCAGATTCTGGACAGGGCACAGGCTTGAGATGAGAATTAGGAACCAGGAAGTGATTCCGTCTAACTTTAGCACTGTAGGTGTTATAAGTAGCACCTGGTATGGTCCTGTCCAGCCGGGTTCCAGGGATGACACCTGATGTTGTCTTATGTAGACAAAGTCTCTTACTTGATATAGATGTGGAGTACCCTCTTCAGCAGGTTGGTAGGCAGTGGCCAGCTGTTTCCACAGGTATTGCTGAGTTCCTTCCAGAACTTTAAGTCTGTCAAGCAAGGTGGTGTGGAAGGGATCGTTAGATCTTTGAGTTAGGGTTAGGTCCCTTACTGGAGATGGGGCCCCATAGAGAATTTCATAGGGGGTGATGTTACACAAAGAAACAGAGGGAGTATTTCTTGCATGAAATAGTGCATAAGGCAGGAGCATAGTCCAATCTTTTATGCTACTCTTTAAGCTTAATTTCGTTTAGGTCTCTTTAATGGTTCTATTTAATTTTTTTACCTGTCCTGAACTCTGGGGTCTATAAGCACAATGTAACTTCCAATTAATCCCCAGGGTCCTGGCTAACCCCTGAGTTACCTGGGCCATGAACGCTGGTCCATTATCAGACCCTATTACCTTAGGCAGGCCGTACCTTGGAAAAATATCTTTCAGGATCTTCTTGACCACCATTTGCGCCTTTATTTTTTGGGGGGGGGAGGCTTCAATCCATCCTGAAATATATCTACAAAGAGTAGAAGATATTTAAGTCCATACCATGCTTGCTTAATTTCAGTAAACTCCACTTCCCAGAATTGTCCTGGTCTGGTTCCTCATAGGTGCTTTCCTGCAGGAAGCTTGGAAGTGTAAGCATTAACCTATTGACAGACCCGACAGGCTTTTTTTTTTACCTGTTCAGTTTTTTCCTTTCACTGTGAGTCGGTTAGTGGAAAACTCTGTTCTTGATCCTTCAGGAATGCCTGCAATTTCTTTGAACCAAGGTGAGTGAACTGATGTACATTTTTAACGTAGTGTAGGGCTTTCTGAAATTTCAGGCTTTGCTCAGTGAAGTTGAGGAGTACAGTGTCAGTGTCCTTAGATGTTATCAAAAGCTTGCTGGATCTCAGGGGTCCATTAGAATTGGGCATCTCCCTTTAACAGCGGGTGTAAATGAGAAGTTAAGGACCCAAACACAGGAATCCTTAACCTGCAAAACCCAGCAGTCCCAAGAAACTCTCTGTGTTGTCTGCTGTTAGATGGGGGTGGTTTCTGCACAACCGTTTGATTTCTGGGCTCAGTGAGCCATCGTTTACTGCCCCTAAAGGAATAGCCCAGGAAGATTACTTCTTGCTGGCAAATTTGGGCCTTTTAGGAAGAAGCTCTATACCCGAGTTGAGGAAGCTCACATAATACTGCTTGGGTCCCAGATTCACAGATATCCTTGGTGTTGGGTGCCAGTAGCAGGTCATCCACGTATTGAAGCTGGGTGACTTCGGGGTGCATAGTTCTGAAGCTGTTGAGATCTCTTTGGAGGGCTTCATCAAAGAGAGTGGGGGAGTTTTTCAACCATTTTGGGGAGTCTAGTCCAAGTTTGTTGACCACACATTCCAGTTTCTGGGTCTACCCACTAGCAAGCAAACAGCAACTGACTATATTTATGCAGAGGCAAGCAAAAGAAAGCATCTTTTAAGTCCAGAACAGTATACCATTTTCTCTCAGGGTTCAGAGTGATAAGCAGATTGTACGGATTAGGTACACTGGGGTGAATGTCCTACACTCTGTTGTAGGTCTCTCTTATGTCTTTAATGGGGGATAGTCCCCGGCTCCTGGCTTTTTATACTGGTAGCGGGGGAGTGTTTTAGGATGATTGACAAGGCCTTAGGACCCTAAGGCCAGATATTTCTGAATATGGGGCCTTATCCCATCTTTAGCTTTTTTGCTCAGAGGATATTTTTTGACATTAATTGGGGAGGCTGAGGTTTTGAACTCCACTGTTTTTGGAGGTTGTTTCATGGCTAGTCCTAACCCAGCAGTTTTTTTCCAGGCATCTGGGTAATCTGTTATCCATTTCTGGGGTAGCTTGCCTGTTTGATCAGTCTTGGGGGGTGTGAAGAGTTGCTGTTCATCTTCTACTGACATATTTAAAGCCGTGAATATAGGAGTTTATACTAAAGGATTTAGAAATATCATTTTGGGGCCTTCATGGTTAAAAGTCATTTTGGCCCGGAGCTTGGTGAGCAGATCTCTGCCCATCAATGGGGCCAGGCATTCTGGGATTATTAGGAAGGAGTGATGGATTTTTCCTTTCCTCATGTCCATGGTTTTCTTAGTTGTCTAGTTCCCATATTTACTGGTGTTAGCACTTTGAACTAGAGAGCTTTTATTTGATAGAGGGCCCAGTGGGGCCTTAAGGACTAAGTATACTGCCCCTGTATCCACTTCAAAGTTTACTGGGGTCCCCTCCACATCAAAAGTTACCCTGGGTTTATTGGGAGTCTAGCAATCTGGGGCTCAGTGCTCACTTGAATAGAGCAGAGAGCAATGAGAACAGCTTAAGCAGAGGTTATATACTTTCCTTGAAGAGGGCAGGGAGGGAAGCTTATTGATGGGTCAGGGCGAGTGGGCGGTTTGCGTGCAAACAGGTGAGGGTGTACATTCTCTGTTTGTCAGTCGGGGACAGCACATTCTGGGAAAAAAATTAGCATACAGTCCTCAAGGTTTCAACAGTGTTTTGTTAAGCATACAGAAAAACAGGAAGTGACAAGTACCTATCTTATTAACCTTTCACCAAATCCTAAATGGAAAGTGAGCATGGATTTCTAAAAACATCCATTTCCAGGTTGCTTAATGCTCGCAAATCAATCCTATTGGTGACTACATATTTGTTGCTTTCTAAGATTATATATTCAACCTCAACCCTGTTGAAAATGACTAATACTAACCCTCACTTTATGCTTTTCCTGATTTCCTAATGTCTCCATTGATATCTGCTTTCATACATATTTTCCTGAGTTCATCATTGTGACTGACTCTTTACATGTGCTGAAATTTACATTCACTCTCTATCCGAAACCCTATTGCTACAGAACTTTTGTTCGAAATCCTATACTCACTCTTTTTTCTATACCTACCAACTATCTTCCTAATCCTACCGACTATCCCTTTTTGACTGGAAATTCTCTTTGACAATCAATCATCCAAGGTACAAGGTCCTATGCCATTGTATTTCAATTTATCTGAGACATCTGTGCAGAATATAATTCAAAGCTAAGTATCCCAATCAACAGCCCAATGCCCTTCTTGGATTCAAACCTTATCTAGATTTCTGTTTTCATACTTATATTTCACCTATATATTCTCGTAAATATCGCGAGTTCCCAATACCATTGTTCATTCCTCAGTATGATTTCTAACCTAAATCAAACCTGTTATTACTCTAACCATACACTGTACCCTCAAACTAACTGTACAGAAGAGCCGGGAGAGAGTTTGTCTTACAATACAGTAATGTAGGGGCTCTTCCACCTGCTGAGAACATCAAAGGTACAAGCAGAAATGATACCCTGGAGAAGTCGCAGGCAGCTATGAAGGACCTAATAGAGCAAAAGTCATCTTCCATGACAAACAACCTGGTCAGTATTAAGGGATGTGTCTGAATCAGCCTCTCCTTTCTTAATGTAGAGAAGATTGATCAAACCATGCCTGTGTGGAGAGCTGTTCCCAGGTGCCTATGGTTGATATACCATTCTAACTTGTGAAAGTGTCACAGGAAGTAGTGGCAGCCTCCATCTCACGGGAACCTTGGATGAATCTGGTAGGACAAAGTGGTTGCCAAGGCAGTGACCTCATTCAGTTCCTGAAGGAAGTGACCTCACCTCACTTTCCTGGTGATGGAAATCTCTGAATTTGGGATCCAGGAAGCCAGGCACCGAGAGCCAGTCCAAGTCCCAATCCCAGTGGTCTCACTTGTTTGGATTTACCAAGGACAGAGTCAGTCTTCCTTGGTACCTACTGATATGAGGATTGCCAAATGCCTGAAGAGCTCTGAAGAGGGGCCTTTACTGAGAAAGCAGGTAGTGGTTCACCGCTGGCTGTTGACAACTTCACAGAGTTGGCCAAGGAGACCAGATCTGAGACAGTACAGGCCATTTTAGGGGAACATAGTATGGCCCACTATTCAGAGGACACTCCGGATAGTCACAGACCTACTTGAGTTAAGGAGGTGCCTTTGTGGGTGTGGGTGTGAGTTTGTGGTTTTGTCTCATGTTCTGAGAATAGGTAGGAAAGGCTGTTGTTTTGATTGGAGTGGACTGTTTCTAGAAAGTCGTTTGACTAGGCGAGTGCTTCTATGTCTGTGTATCCCACTCTGTCCATGGTTGTAGACATTCGAAAAGAGAGTGTATCAATGTATGTGTCCTGTCTAGTGGAAAACTTTCCAGCATTCATCAGGCCTAGTTGATGAATGGACTGTGGCTTTCCTTATGGATGGGCAACACCTACTAACTTCCTAAGTTCCTGTTTTCTTCCTGAATTCTGGCCACTCTCCAGAATAACCTCATAGTTTTGTGTCCAAGATACATACCACCCCCAAGCTCTGTGACATGGCCATGTACTTGATAGCTATAGGAAATGGGAACATCTTAGAAAACTCAGACATCATTGTGACCAGTAAACGCTCAGTGAAGAAACCATATTTTGGTTCATTTGCTTACCTATTGTTCTGTTGCCCTGAATGTGAGGAAGGTCTTTGCCTCAGGCCACCCCTTTGTGAAGCCTGAATAAAACAGTTTTAAAATGGAAATAAATGGGAATAACTTGTGGTTCTTTGCTTTGGAAAGGGATGTGTTTGAATCAGCCTCCTAGCCCTGTATGAGGTTGTGGCTTAAATTTTCAGCACATGATGGATCTAAAGATAGATACCATGTGTGCAATCAAAACCATAATGGCAAAAATTCAGTAATTGTGGATGAGTCTCTTGCCTTCCTCTGTTAGGTACCTGACCTCTATCAAGTGAGACAGGGATACTTTTGGTCAAATGAGTTTTTCAAAGTCCTGCAGAGGTGCTTGTGTTTTCTCGTGACTCCAAATCACATAAAAAAATCTATACCTGAGAGTCAATAGGGCTCAAATTGGAGAAGCAGAGCAGTATTAACGGCAGGCCTATTTGATCACTTCTGGTTCACAGGAAGGGTGTCCAGGCCACCCTGACTTTAGGCAAATGAGGGGCAAGGGAGAATATTTTGGACACTGTCTTGGGATGCGTCCCGAATGGAAACCTCCAGCCAGAGTTTATGATGAGTGTCTATATTTAACAAGATGAGGGCCATGTGGGAGTGTTTTGGTTTTAATTGTGTTCATTCGTGTGGCGGTTGGAAGAGATGACTGGATCCAACTGGGCTTGAACTATGGTGTCATTCCCCTTAGAGACTGAGTTCTGGAACTTACCTCAGAGAAATATTGCCATGAATTGTGTTGGGATTTAGGAGGCCACGCATGAGAGTCACCCTTGGAAACTGAGATCTAGGCCCAGTGTCACTTTCCACAGAGCACTGGGAATCTCAGGAGGATATCACACAATTTTATTCTGAAAAACTTGTCAGACATATTTGATAGTCAAAACACACATGGACCTCAATTGTAGACCTCAATGGGCCTTGCTTCATGTGACCTTTTGGCCACTCTTTGGGAAGCCTTGCCTGTGAGAGTTCTCCAGAGCTTTCATTGAAATGAGCTTCCTCACCATTAAATAATTTCTGAATGAATTGAAACCCACAGTGTCTCCAACTTCATCCTTGAAAATTGGCTAGATAAATACCATGAAATTTTTGAAATTTCCTTGACCAGGTGGCACTGGAGAACATTTGGATGTCCAGTTGCTGATCATGAGTGTACCAGACAGTGTGTTGATTGACTGGTTTTCATGAAAATGGTGTAGAAAAGAGATGCCAGTCATTTGAAGCCTGTTGAGTAATGGGCCCAGAGCGGGGGTGAGCAAGTGTGTGATAAAACATCTGTGGTGGGGTCATGTGGATCTGCCATTGGCTTCCAAATGGCTTGAGACTGACATGGTGCAGCCAGCAGATCCTGTATGTAAAGACATCTGGTTATATAGAGAGGTTTCAGGGCAATGTTCAAAATCAGGTTTCTATGGTCAAGGGAGCAACCTATGTGGTATACAAGCCCTGTTGGTGCATTCTCCTGCAGACCCTGACCCACCACACGTGAAAGAACTTCCTCCAGCCCTTTGTCCCAGTTGAACTCCTTGTATTTCATGAAGCAAATACCAAACTCCGAGTGCAGTATCAAGAAACGTTTTGAAAAGTGGAGGATGACCTAATGGCTTAGCAGTCTACATGGGGAGACACGTAGACCCAGTGGCCATAGTTTACCTACAAAGAGAGAAATCAACACTGCTGCTTCATGTTCATTGGAGAATTATAAACCATGTCCTCCAGGTCACAGATGTGCAGACCAAGCTTTGATTGTCTCACTAGAAAGGAAGCTAAAGCTCCTGACAACAACATATATTTCAAGTGCCCAACCTAGAGGCAGTTTCTCCAGAAGTCTTTAGGCTGGTAAATCTCCATGTTTGTGGAGATTTTACACTGTCCCTTACTTTTGGAAACTCCTCTACCAACTCCAAGGTTGTGAACTCCTGAACATTTTTCATTTCAGATATGCATTCAAAGATTGTCTAACTCTTCTCCTCTAAATGTGTCTTACTTGGGGTGAAGGTAATGTCAAGGCATTGTTCTGAATGAGAGTGGGAAAATTTTTGTGTAGCACACATTTGCATACACATTGATTCATTTTACAATTTTCCATTTGAAATACTGAATTCTTGACACTAACTCATACCCTACTAGACTCTGACTACTAATCCTAATATGATGGAGAAAAATACCCAAACAGAATGAAAATACAAGCAGTTTACAGCAGGCATGGTGTATTGTTGGACTTCCTTTTTGCATGATAGAGGGTAGGTATTCTAAATCTACTCAATTTTTAATTGAAATAGTCCTCCATGTGTTTTTAATGTTAACACATATGTAAATTCCTGTCTTCCTTTCTATGTAGCCTACTCAGCACATGTATTTTTATATGCAAATATAGAATCCTACGTGGTCTCACACGTACATTTTTTTGAGTTGGCTGACTGGGCAGAAACAAGTTGTGAGAAGAGATCTCGTAAACGCTGGTGGAACTGAAAATTAAAACTATGGGTGAGCTTCCCAGTAGAACAATTTATACATAAATCCATGTTCAGTAAAATAAATATATTTTCATCTGTGGATGATATATATTACTGATAAATTACGTTTGGCATATATATTGATACTTTTTAATGTATTTTTGTGTTTTTCTGTATATATATATATATATATATATATATATATATATATATATATACACACACACACACACACTCTCTCCAGATTTTATAAAATATGAAATATATGTCTCTTATATACACTCCATCAATTCATTCATGTTCATGTATGTGGATTTATAATCAACTTTTCACAAGATTATTCTGAGAAATATTCATCTACCTGAAATACATATTTGTTTCCCAGTATGAGAACTAACTTCAATCAATGGTGCTTACAAATCCTAATATTTCTACAGTAACAGACCCAGTTTAACATCAATGCAAGTAGATTCCTATGGGACTTAATGTCTATTTTGACCTTTATTTTAATTCAACACTGGTACATTAGTATTTCTTCAGTTTTTGCACATCATAGGACATATATTTCATCCACAAGTTAGCAAATTAATAAGAATTTGTTTCACTTCCTGCTTCAGAACACATGAATTCTTCCATGTTACTTGACTGGTCTTTTCATGAGACTTCTTTCCAAACACATTATTTTCGATTTCCATAATCAATTTTGAAGCTAAACTCACACACTCTTCATGATAAACTATAACATTAATATTACCATTAGATGTAAAACTGGTTGGAATGAATGTATGCATATCAATATAAAATTTCCTGTATATTTTCACATTTCAATTCAATCCATTATTTAAAGTTGGAACCAGTTATGTTATTTATTCACTGTATGGTCTATTAATGCATTATCTCTATATTCATAAACACAGTGTACACCTATTTGTCCCCCCATTACTAATTTGTACCTCTTCAAAATATTGCTCCCAGAAATGGTGGAAGAAATACTGATGTCACCTTATCTATATATACATTTTATCACAGTAATATTCTGGACACAAAAAGCAAAGGTCAAACTCATGATTGTATCAAAGCCTAAATGGAAAGTGAGCATGGATTACCAAAAACAACCATGTCCTGGTTACCTAATGCTCTCAAATGTCAATCCTATTGATGACTACATATTTGTTTCTTCCTAAGATTATATATTCAACCTCAAGCCTGTTGGAAATGTCTAATTCTATCACTCACTTTACACTTTGCCTGATTTCCTAATATCTCTATTGATATCTGCTTTCCTACATATTTTCCCTAGTTCATCATTGTGACTCATACTTCACATATGCTGACATTTACATTCACTCTCTACCCGAAACTCTATTGCTAAAGAACTTTTGGTCCAAATCCTATACTCACTCTTCTTTATAAACCTACTGACTATCTTACTAATCCTACTGACTATCACTTTTTAACTCGATGTTCTCTTCAACAATCAATCATTCAAGGTAAAAGGTCCTATGCCATTTATATCAATTCATCTGAGACACATGTGCAGAACATAATTCAAACCTAAGTATCCCACTCAAGGGCCCAATGCCCTTCTGGCTTCATATCTTACCTACATTTCTGTTTTCATACTTATATTTCACCTATATATTCTTGTAAATATCACAGGTTCCCAATACCATTATTCATCCGGCAGAGAGATTCCTAACCCAAATCGAACATGTTATTAACCCTAAATATACACTGTTACCTCAATCTAACTTTACAGAAGAGGAGGGACAGAGTTTCTCTTTAAATACCGGAATGTAGGGAATCTTCCACCTGCTGAGAACATCAAAGGTCCATGTAGAAATAATCCCTGGAGAAGATGTAGGCAGCTGTGAAGTTCCCGAGAGAGCAAAAGTCATCTTCCATGGCAAACAACCTGGTGAGGATGAAGGGATGTGTCTGTATCAGCCTCTATCAACTTAATGTAGAGAAGATAGACCAAACCAGGCCTGTGTGAAGAGGTGTTCCCAGGTGCCTATGGTTGATATACCATTCTAACTTTTGAAAGTGTTACAGGAAGTAGGAACAGCCTCCATCTCATGGGCCCTTAGAAGTAACTATTTGGACAAAGTTGTTGCCAAAGCAGTGACCTCATTCAGTTTCTGAAGGAAGTGACCTCACCTCACTTCCTTTGTGATGGAACTCTCTGAACTTGGGATCCAGGAAGAATGGCACCCAGAGCCAGTCGCAGTCCCAGGCCCAGTGGTCTCACTTGCTTCAATTTACCAAGGACAGAGTCAGTCTTTCTTAGTGCCTACAGATGTGAGGATGTTCAAATGCCAGAAAAGCTCTGAAGAGGGGCCTTTCCTGAGAAAGCAGGTAGTGGCTCACCCATGGCTAATGACAACTTCACAGAATTGGCCAAGGAGACCAGATTTGAGACAGGACAGGCCATTTGGGGGGAATATAGTATGGCCCACCATTCAGAGGACACTCTGGGTAATCACAGAAATACTTGGAGCAAAGGTGGTGCCTTTGTGGGTGTGGGTGTATGTTCATGGTCTTGTCTCATGTTCTGAGAATAGGTAGGAAAGATTGTTTGTTTGGATTGGCGTGGACTGTTTCTAGTTAGTCGTTTTGCAATGCGAGTGCTTCTATGTCTGTGTATCCCACTGTGTCCGTGGTTGTAGACATTAGAAATAAGAATGCATCAAAGGATGTGTCCTGTCTAGTAGAAAGCTTCCCAGCATTCATCTTGCCCAATTTATAAATGGACTGTGGCTTTTGTTATCAAAGGGCAACACCTGATATCTTCATAAGTTTCTGTTTTCTTTCTGAATTCTGGACACTCTGCAGAATAGCTTCATGGTTTTGTGTCCAAGATATTTACCACCTAAAAGCTCTGTTATATGGCCATGTAGTGGGTAGCTAGTGTGACCAGGAAAGTCTCAGTGGAGAAACCCTGATTTGGGCTTTTTGCTTACCTATTGTTCTGTTGCCCTGAATATCAGGAAGGTATTTACCACAGGCCAATTCTTTGTGAAGCCTGAAGAAAAAAGTTTTCAAATGGAAATGAATGGACATCACCTGTAGCTCTTTGCTTAATTGCTTTGGAAATGGATTTGTCTGAAACAGCCTCTTGGCCCTGTGTGAGGCTGTGGTTAGATTCTCAGCACCTGATGGATCCCATGTGTTCATCCAAAACCAAAATGATCAAAAGAGCAGTCATTGCGGTTGAAGTCTCTTGCCTTCCTCTGTAAGGTTCAAGACTTCCATCAAGTGAGAAGAGGGATTCTTTGGGTCAAATGCATTCTTCAAAGCCAAGGAGAGGCAAGCCCAAAGGTGCTTGCATTTTCTCATGCTTCCAATTCACATAAAGAATCTAAACCCCACAGTCAGTCGTCCTCAAATTGGAGAAGCAGAGCAGTATTAACGGCACACTATTTGATCACTCCAGGTTCACAGGAAGGTGTTCAGGCCACCCCGACTTTAGGCAAATGAGGGGCAAGGGAGCTAACTTTGGACACTATCTTGTTCTGCATCCCTCATGGAAACCTCCAGCCAGAGTTTATAATGAGTATCTATATGGAAGAAGATGAGGGCCTTGTGGGAGTGTTTGGGTTTTAATTTTGGAAGTTTGTGTGGCGGTTGAAAAAGATGACTGGCTCCACCTGGTCTTGAACTCTGGTGTGATTCCCCTTAGAGACTGAGTTCTGGAACTGACCTCAGAGAATTATTGCCATGAGTTGTGTTGGGATTTTAGGAGGCCATGAATGACAGTTGCCCTTTGAAACTGAGATCTGTGCCCAGAAAGGCTTTCCACAAGGCACGAGGAATCTCAGCCAGAATATCACATGATTTTATTCTGAAAGACTTGGCAGCCATAGTTGAGAGGCAAAACACACATGATCTCACATTGCAGACCTCAATGGGCCTGGCTTCATGTGACCTTTTGGCGACCCTTTGGGAAGCCTTGCCTGTGAGTGTTCTCCAGAGCTTTCATTGAAATGAGCTTCCTCAACATTTAATGGTTCCTGAGTGAATTGAAAATCATAGTGCCTCCAACTTCATCCTTGAAAAATGGCTAGAGAAATACCATGGAATTTTTGAAATTTTCATGACCAGGTGGCACTAGAGAACTTTTTGATGTCCAGTTGCTGATCATGAGTATACCAGACAGTGCCTTGATTGACTGCGTTTCTTAAAAATGTTGTAGAACAGAGATGCCAGTAAGTTGGAGCCCGCTGAGTAGTGGGCCTAGAACAGTGGTGGGCAGGTGTGTGATAAAACATCTGTGTTGGGGCTATGTAGATCTGCCATTGGCTTCCAAATGGCTTGTAACTGACATGGTGCAGCAAGCAGACCCTTATATGTAAAGGCATCTTGTTATATGGAGAGGTTTCAGGGCAATGTTCAGAATCAGGATGCTATGGTCAAGGGGGCAAACTATGTGAAATAGAAGCCTGACTGGTGCATTCTCCTGCAGACCCTGAGGCACCACATGTGACAGAACTCCCTCCAGCACTCTGACCAAGTTGAACTCCTTGTATTTGTGAAGCAAATAACAAACTCCCAGTGCTCTACTAAGAAAAGTAGAGCATCATCAATTAGCTTCACAGTCCACACAGAGAGACCCTTAGACTCCAGTTGCCACAGTTTACCTACAAAGTGAGAATTCAGCACTGCTGCCTCATGTTCATTGGAAAATAAGATACCATGTCCCCCAGGTCACATAGATGCAGACCAGTTTTGATGCTCTCACTATAGAGGAAGCTAAAGCTTCGGACCACAACATACATTTTAAGTGCCCAAACTCAGAGGCAGTTTCTCAATATGTCTTTAGGCCTGCAGAGCTCCATGTTTGTGGAGTGTTTACCCTGTCCCTTACTTTTGGAAACTCCTCTACCACCTCCAAGCTTGTGAACACCGAGAATATTCCATTCCAGATATGTATTCACAGATTTTCTAACTCTTCTCCTCTAATTGTGTCTTATTAGGGGAGAAGGTAATGTCAAGGCATTGTTCTGAATGAGAGTGGGAAGATTTTTGTATCACACATATTTGCAAACACAATGGGTTTGTTTTCCTATTTTCTATTCGAAATACTGAATCTCTGACACTAATCCATAACCTACTAGACTCTGACTACTAATCCTAATATGATGGAGAATAGTAACCCTAACAGAATGGAAATACAAACAGTTCAGAGAAGGCATGGTGTATACTTGGACTTCCCTTTTGCATTATATGGGGTTGGAGTTATAAATATAGTCAATGTTTATTGAAATATTTCTCCATGTGTTTTTAACGTTAACAAATATGTGAATTCCTCTCCCCTTTCTCTGTCACCTATTCAGCACATGTATTTTTATATGCTCATATAGAATACTACCTGGTATCACACAGACTTTCTTCTGAGGTGGCTGACTTGGCAGATACAAATTGTGAGAAGAGATCACTCCTCCTAAACCCTTTTGGAACTGAAATTTCAACCTATGGGTGAGCCTCCTAGTTGAACAACATTATACATAAATCCATTTTCAGTAAAATGTATTTTTTTGGCTATGTGAAGGATATATATTTCATTTTGAATTTTGATTGGCATATATATTGCTACTTTTTAATGTCTGTGAGTGTGTTTCTGTGTATATATATATATATATATATATATATATATATATATATATATCACTCTCCAGATTTTTCAAAATATGAAATATATGTGTCTTATTATACACTCCCTAAAATCATTCATATTCACGTATGTGGATTTATAATCAACTTTTCACAAGATTATTCTCAGAAATTCAGATTATTCATTCACCTGAAATACATATTTGTTTCCTAATACTGAAAACTAACTTCAGTAAATGCTGCATACAAAGCATAATATTTCATCATTGCCTGATGGCCACGAATAGAGTGCATCACACCCAGTGTAACGCGCCACTGCACAGGTGAATAACGAGATAGAACCACAAAAAACTATCTTGTTAAGAACTTACAGCAAAATGGGGGTGCACCAAAACCTATAAGAAAGATTTTTAGCACTGAGATCTGGTAATTGGGTCTGAAAAACGAGCCAAATGTGCAACCGGAGATCCGGTCTGACTGATCCTCAAAACAATAGAGTGTCTGGGTTCCAATAGACACCCTCCACACCCAAGAAATGACAGGCCCAGAATACAGATTGAACTGCAGAGAAGCATCACTCAGGGGAAATCTAGTCTAGCAGGAGAAACCAGGACTAGCAGGAGAAACCAGGGGACTAGAGGCCAGGCTCTTGTGACTGGGAAGCTGGAGAACACAGAAGCGCAGGTGACAGTCCACCTGCTGTCCGCGTGACTGGGCGTCTGGAGAACACCGGCGCGCAGGAGACCGACTGCGCCACTGGGTGGCTAGTGATTGCCCACCCGCCAGTGACCTAGAGCTGAAACCAACTGGAGACAGTCCAGTTCCATCCCCGTATTCGAACATTTCGGCAAGGAGCCTGGGCCCGCCAAAGCAGAGGGGTGACGTCACTGGAGCTCGGCCTTCGGAATTCCCTACAAGTGGAATCCACTTTAGCAGGCATAGTCTACCAACACAAAGGAGAGACAACAGAGATACACAACACCGAAACAAATCTATAGAATAAAACAGAAACACAGCAATCAAATAGAGCTGGAAAGTAACATGAGCATCATGAAAAAACAAGGGAAAGAAAGGAGTACAAACAATGCAGGACAACTTAATTCTACAGGAGGACCTAGAAGCCTCAGAAACAGGGATAGGGAAAGAACTTAAGGCATACCTAACTCAGATGGAAAGGAATATTAGAGAAGACATGAGGCAGCAAGTCCAAGCAATAAAAGTATATTTTGAAAATGAATTAAACAAACAAACTCAAATGGCAAACAACGAGCTTTACCAGGAGATAGAGATCTTAAAAGAAATCAAACAGTAATACTAGAAATGCAGGAAAGTATTAACCAAATTAAAAACTCAAACGAGAATATTACAAATAGACTAGATCAAGCAGAAGTCAGAATATCAGATAATGAAGACAAAGTTTATCAACTTGAAAAGAATATAATCAACACAGAAAAGAGGCTTAAATCCCACTAGCAATCTATTCAAGAGATATTGGATGTCATAAAAAATGAGAGTCATTGGGATAGAAGAAGGCATAGAGATTCAAACCAAAGGAATGGAGAACATATTAAATAAAATAATTCTAGAAAACATCCCAGAGATGAAAGATGGATCGGATTGTCAAATCCTGGAAGCCTACAGGACCCCAAACATTCAAAATCATAATAGACAAACTCCAAGACATATAATTATGAAGATAGCCAACATACAGAACAAGGAGAGAATATTAAACACTATAAGAGAAAGGAGGCAGATTACATTCAGGGGAAAACCAATTAGGTTAATGACTGATTTTTCATTACAGACTTTGAAAGCGAGAAGATCCTTGAACAATGTATTTCAAATGCTGAAAAATAATGGATTCCAACCAAGAATACTGTATCCAGCAAAATTAAGGTTCAGATTTGAAAACGAAATTAAAGTCTTTCACAATAAACAAAAGCTAAAAGAATTCGCAGCCAGAAAACCAGCACTGCAAAGCATTTTGAGCAAAATACTACAAGAAGAGGAATTGATAAATAGTGCCGAAAACTAACAGCAGGAGGTATCTCAGTAAAGGGGGAGGAAAATAACCAAAAAAGTAAAAACTAGACAAACTAAAACATAATAAATAAATAAACATGATTGGAAGAACAAATCATATTTCAATTGTAACCTTAAATGTTAATGGCCTAAATTCACCAATCAAGAGAATGGGCTAGTAACCTGGATAAAAAAAAAATAAATCCAACAATATGCTGCCTTAAGGAGACTCATATGATAGGAAAAGACATACACAGGGTGAAGGTAAAACGTTGGGAAAAATCATACCACTCACATGGCCCTCAGAAGCAAGAAGGAGTGGCCATACTCATGTGGAATAAAATCAACTTCAAACCTAAGTTAATCAAAAGGGATAAAGAAGGACACTATATTCTGTTAAAAGAAACCATCCACCAACAAGACATAACAATTATGAATTTGTATGCACCAAGCAATGGAGCTGCAATGTTCATAAAACAAACTCTCCTCAAGTTCAATTGCCAAATAGACTACAACACAATAATTATGGGTGACTTCAAGACACCACTCTCGGCATTAGACAGATTCTCTAGACAAGAACTGAATAAAGAAACTATCAAACTCAACAGCACAATTTGTAACCTAGACTTGAACGACATATATAGAATATATCAGCCATCATCAAGTGGATACACGTTCTTCTCAGTTTCACATGGATCCTACTCAAAGATAGACCATATATTATGCCATAGGGCAATTCTTAGTAAATATAAAAGCATGGAGATTATACCATGCACTATATCTGATAATAATGGAATGAAACTGGAAATCAATGATGAAAGAAGGAAGGAAAAATCCTACATCACATGGAAAATGAACAACATGCTACTGAATGATCAATGGGTTACAGAAGACATAATGGAGGAGATAAAAAAAATTCTTAGAGACAAATGACAATACAGACACAACATACCGGAATCGATGGGACACAATGAAAGCAGTTTAAGAGGGAAGTTCATTTCTTGGAGTTCTTTCCTCAGAAAAAGAAAAAAATCAACAAATAAATGAACTCACACTACACCTCAAAAACCTAGAAAAGGAAGAGCAAAACAACAGCAAATGTAGTAGAAGACAAGAAATAATTAAATTTAGAGCAGAAATCAACAAAATTGAAACAAAAAAAATTTAAAAATTTGATAAAACTAAAAGTTGGTTCTTTGAAAAAATAAATAAGATTGACAGGCCCACAGCCATGCTAATGAAGAGAAGAAGAGAGAGAACTCAAATTACTAACATACGGGATGAAACAGGCAATATCACAACAGACACTACAGAAATACAGAAGATAATTAGAAAGTATTTTGAAACACTATATTCCAATAAAATAGAAGATAGTGAAGATATCGATGAATTTTTTAAGTCATAAGATCTGCCCAGATTGAGTCAGGAAGACACACGCAATTTAAACAGACCAATAACAAAGGAAGAAATGAAAGAAGCCATCAAAAACTACCAACCAAAAGAAGCCATGGACCGGATGGGTATACAGCGGAGTTCTACAAAACCTTTAAAGAAGAATTAATACCAATATTTTTCAAGCTATTTCAAGAAAAACAAAAAGAAGGAGCTTTTCCAAATTTATTCTATGAGGATAAATCACCCTGATCCCGAAACCAGACAAAGACACTTCAAAGAAAGAAAACTACAGACCAATATCTCTAATGAACTTCAATGCAAAACTTGTCAATAAAATCCTGGAGAATCGAATACAAAAGCATATCAAAAAAATTGTGCACCATGATCAAGTAAGATTCATCCCTGGGATGCAAGGCTTGTTCAATATACGGAAATCAATAAATGCCATTCACCACATCAATAGACATAAAGACAAGAACCATATGATCATCTCAATAGATGCAGAAAAAACATTTGACAAAGTTCAGCATCACTTTATGTTCAAAACACTAGAAAAACTAGGGATAACAGGAACTTACCTCAACATTGTAAAAGCTATATATGCTAAACCTCAGGCTAGCATCATCCTAAATGTGGAAAAACTGAAGGCATTCCCTCTAAAATCTGGAACAAAACAGGGATGCCCTCTATCACCACTTCTATTCAATTTAGTTCTTGAAATACTAGCCAGAACAATTAGACAGACAAAAAAAATTAAAGGCATAAAAATAGGAAAAGAAGTATTTAAATTATCGCTATTTGCAGATGTCATGAAAATATATTTAACAGACCCCAAAGTGTCTACAATGAAACGGCTAGAGTTAATAAATGAATTCAGCAAAGTGGCAGAATATAAAATTAACACGCATAAATGAAAGGCATTCCTGTATGTCAGCAACTCAACTTCTGAAATGGAAATGAGGAAAACCACTCCATTCACAATATCCTCAAATAAAATAAGATACTTGGGAATCAACCTAACAAAAGACGTGAAAGTTTTATATACTGAAAACTACAGAACCCTAAAGAGAGAGAGAGAAGAAGATCTTAGAAGATGGAGAAACAAAAGACCCAGAATAGCAAAAGCAACTCTAAACAGAAAATATGAATCTGGAGGTATAGTGATACCAGAGTTCATACTGTACTAAAAGCAATAGTAACAAAAACAGCGTGGTACTGGTAACAAAATAGGCAGGTGGAACAATGGTACAGAATAGAGGACACAGAAACCAATCCTCAAAATTACAACTTTCTTATATTTGAAAAAGGGGCTAAAAGCATGCAATGGAAGTAGGATAGCATCTTCAAACAATGGGGTAGGGAAAATTGGGGAAAGGTGGGGCAAGGGAGAGAAGTGAACAACAGCAGATGAGGTAGAGAAAGAAGATGGGAGGGGATGGGAGGGGGTATAGTAGGGGATAGTAGGGGATAGGAAATGTAGCAGAATACAACAGTCACTAATATGACATTATGTAAAAATGTGAATGTGTAACCGATGTGATTCTGCAACTCGTATTTGGGGAAAATTGGGAGTTCATAACCCAATTGAGTCAAATGTATGAAAGATGATATAGGATGAGCTTTGTAATGTTTTGAACAACCAATAAAAAAATAAATAAATAAAGGTTTAAAGTTGAGTGGGAAGAAATCAGCTAAAAAAGAGTTGAGATGCATTCATTTTGCTAAGCAGAAACTTTGTTTTGTGTACTTGTAACTATCACAAATTTATTTTACCAGAAAACTGGCTTTTAAAAATGCACATAATTGAGATTAAAGGATAATCCACTTACCTTCAAGAAAAACTCATAGCATTTCCTATATTTTTCATATTTTATATTTTTGTGAATATTTTGACATGGACCAGGTCTAGACTTAGGCTATTCTTCCAGAATACTACCTCATCTGACAAGTTGGTACAATGTGTTGGATTATTCTTTTCATCTTTTATTTAATAGTTTCTAGATGATAATGTGTATTTTTCCATATGTTTGTTTGGACATACATACCCAACTATATCTTTGCATTTTCTGTTTTACTGGGGAAGAGACTCATCAAAAGCTCTTTATTATATGTATCAACAATCAAACATTTAGAGCATGCAATTATACATAATTTTGCATGAAAATATTTTTGTACCATTTTTATAAAGATTTAGAATTATTAATACTGTCCCTACTGTAATTAGTAACTCCTTACAAAAAGAATTAATCAATTGACTTTATATCAATTATGAATATGAAAATTACTAAAATAAGTATTTGGCAATTAATATGCAATTGATAGAAAGTGAAATCACAAGAAAGCCATTTAAAATGTCAGTGCATATGGTCCTTAAATAATAGGTTGTTCAAAAAAAAATTCTCTAATTCAAAAGAGTTAATATGCCATATTACAGCTAAATGTGATATAAAAACCTTAAATTATCAGTATTGATAAATAAGAATGATACCTGTTTACTTAAATATGTTTATTTGATTTTCACTGTAAGATGTTAATTCTGGAAGACTTGAGAATTAAGAAAGACTTGGTGTATATTATTTCTAACAGGCTAATCAAAGTACTTTTAAATATATATGTATATATATATATATATATATATATATATATATATATATATATATATAACACATATGCATGAATATAGATACATATGCATAATAAATGTATTGTAATATATTTATCAGGTGGTTATAATTTTTAAATTTTCTCAAGAAAAGAATGACTATAAAAAACAGTTTTAAATGTAAATTTCATAGCATAGTACTGTTTGTAATGCTATGAGAGAAAAATACTTATGGAGGGAAAATGAAAAAGGAAGAGAGAGAAGGGGGAAAATGAGGAAGAAAGTGAGTAAAGAAGAGGGAGAGGAGTGTTTGATGAAAAGATAAAAGTGGAGGGGCTGGGTTTGTGACTCAGTGTTAACATGCTTGTCTAGCATGTGTGAGGCAGTGGGTTATATTCTCAGCACCACATACGAATAAATAAAATGAAGGTCTATCAACAATTGAAAAAATAAAAAAAGGAGAAATATTACCAAAATTCCAAGATTTTATGAATGTTAAATACAAAAAATTATGTTGCATAGCCTTATGTAAATTCTAGACTCCCCAAAATAATCATTAAATGCTAGATTATTAGTGTTATAACTAAAAATCCATTGCTATTTCTTCTACATTCTGTGGCATGCTAGTGCTAAAATAAATTGTATTATAACACCAAAATAAAATTCTAATATTTATACAGTAACTGACCCAGTTTAACATCAATGCAAGAAGATTCCTATGTGATATAATGTGTATTTTGACGTTCATTTTTATTCAACACTGTTACATTACTATTTCTCCAGTTAATGCACATCATAGGATGTATATTTCATACACAATTTAGCAAATATATACACATTTGTTTTGCTTTCAATCACTTTTGCTTCAGAACACATGTATTCCTCCATGTTTCTTGACTTCTCTTTTTGTGACACTTCTTTCCAAACACATTATTTTCGATTTCCATTATCACTTTTGAAGCAAAACTGACACACCCGTCATGATAAAACATAACACTAATATTACCATTAGATGTAAAACTGGTTTAAATGAATGATTGTACATCAATATAAGATTTCTTGTATACTTTCAGATATCAATTCAATCCATTATTCAAAGTGAAACCAGTTATATCATTTATTCACAGTATGGTCTATTCATGCATTGTCTATATATTGATAGACACATGGTACACCTCTGTGTACTCCCAACAATAATTTCTATATCTTCAAAATATTGCTCCCAGAAATGGTGGAAAAAATATGCATGTCAACTGATCTACATATACATTTTATCACAGTAATATTCTGGACACAAAATGCAAAGGTCACACTTATGACTGTCCCAAAGCCTAAATGGAAAGTGAACATGGATTACTAAAAACATCCATGTCCAGGTTGCCTAATGCTCTCAAATGTCAATCCTATTGGTGATTACATATGTGTTTCTTCCTAAGACTACATTTTCAATCTCACCCTGTTGAAACTGTCTAAACCTCTCACTCATTTTATAATTTGCCTGATTTCCTACTCTCTATTCACATCTGCTTTCCTACTTTTTTCCCCAGTTCATCATTGTGACTGACTCTTCACATGTGCTGACATTTATATTCAATCTCTACCAGAAACCCTATTGCTAAAGAACTTTTGGTCCAAATTCTATACTCAATCTTCTTCGTAATCCTACCGACTATATTCCTAATCCTAGCAAATATCCCTTTTTTAACTGGATGCTCTCTTCTACATTCAATCATCGAAGGTACAAGGATCTATGCCATTGCATATCAATTTATCTGAGACATATGTGCAGAACATAATTCAAAGCTAAGTATCCCACTCAAAGGCCAAATTCCCTTCTAGGATTCAAATCTTACCTAGATTTATATTTCAATACTTATATTTCACCTATATTTTCATGTAAATATCGCAGGTTTCCAATAACATTGTTCATCAAGCAGAATGATTCCTAACCCATATTGAACATGTTATTAATCCTAACCATACACTGTTCCTCAATCTAACTTTACAGAAGAGCAGAGACAGAGTTGGTATTACAATACAGGAATGTATGGATCTTCCACCTGCTGAGAACCTCAAAGGTCCATGTAGAAATAATCCCTGGAGAATGTGTAGGATGCTATGAACGACCTGAGAGGGCAAAAGTCATCTTCCATGGCAAAAAAAACATGGTCAGGATAAAGGGTTGTGTCTTAATCAGAATCTCTCTTCTTAATGTAGAGAAGATGGACCAAACCAAGCCTCGGTGGAGAGCTGTTCCCCAGTACCTATGGTTGATATACCATTCTAACTTATGAAAATGTCAGAGGAAGTAGGTGCAGCCTCCATCTCATGGGACCCTTGGAAGCATCTGTTAGGACAAAGTGGTTGCCAAGGCTGTGACCTCATTCAGTTCCTGAAGGAAGTGACCTACCTCACTTTCTTGGTGATGGAATCTCTGAACTTGGGATCCAGGAAACCAGGCACACAGAGCCAGTCCCAGTACCAGTCCCAGTGGTCTCACTTGTTTGGATTTACCAAGGACAGAGTCAGTCTTTCTTGGTACCTACTGATGTGAGGATGGCCAAAAGCCAGAAAAGCTCTGAAGAGGGGCCCTTCCTGAGAAAGCAGAAAGTGGCTCACCAATGGATCCTCACAACTTCACAGAGTTGGCCAAAGAAAACAGATCTGAGACAAGACAGGCCATTTTGGGGTAACATAGTATGGCCCACCATTCAGAGGACACACTGTATAGTCACAGACCTACTTGGGGAAAGGAGGTGCCTTTGTGGGTGTGGGTGTGAGTTTTTGGTTCTGTCTCATCTTCTGAGGATAGGTGGAAAAGGCGGGTTTTTTTTGGTTTGGTGTGGACTCTTTATAGTAGGTCGTTTGACAAGGTGAGTGTTTCTTTATCTATGTATTCCACTGTGTCCATGGTTGAAGACATTAGAAAAGAGAATGCATCAAGGATGTGTCCTGTCTATTAGGAAGCTTCCCAGCATTCATTCTGCCCGATTTATTAATGGACTGTGGCTTGTCTTATAGATGTGCAACACCTACTAAATTCCTAAGTTCAGGTTTTCTTCCTAAATTCTGGCCACTCTCCAAAATAGTCTTATGGATTTGTGTCCAAGATATGTACCCCTCCAAGCTCTGTGACATGGCCATGTACTGGATAGCTGAAGGAAATGGGAGCATCTCAGAAAACACAGATATCAGTGTGACCAGTAATGTCTCAGTGGAAAAACCCTTCTTTTGGCCTTTTGCTTACCTATTGATCTGTTGACCTGAATGTCAGGAGGTCTTTGCCTCAGTCCACCCATTTGGGAAGACTGATGAAAACTGTTTTCAAATGGAAATGCATGCGCATCACCTGTCGCTCTTTGTTTAATTGCTTAGGATAAGGATGTGTCTGATTCAGCCTCTTGGCCCTGTGTGATGCTGTGGCTTAGATTCTCAGCACCTCATGGATCTAAAGAAAGATTCCATGTGTGTATCCAAAACAAAAATGGTAAAAAACCACGCTGACTTTAGGAAAATAAGTGGCAAGGGAGCTCTTTTGAACACTGTCTTGGGCTGCGCCCCTCATGGAAAACTCCAGCAAGAGGTTATGATTAGTGTCTATATGGAAGAGGATGAGGGCCTTGTGGGAGTGTTTTGGTTTTAATTGTGTTTATTTGTGTGGTGGTTGGAAGTGATGACTGGGTCCACCTGGGCTTGAACTCTGGTGTGATACCCTTAGAGACTGAGGTCTAGAACTGATGTCAGAGAAGTATTGCCATGAATTGTGTTGGGGTTTTAGGAGGCCATGCATGAGAGTCGCTCTTGGAAACTGAGATCTTGGACCAGGGTAGCTTTCCACAGAACACTGGGGAATCTCAGCCAGGATATCACATGATTTCATTCTGAAAGACTTGGCAGTAATAGTTGAGAGTCAAAACTCACATGGACCTCATATTGTAGACCTCAATGGGCCTGGCTTCATGTGACTTTTTGGTCACTCTTTGGGAAGACTTTCCTCTGAGAGTTCTCCAGAACTTTCATTGAAATAAACTTCCTCAACATTTAATGGTTCCTGAATAAATTTAAACCCACAGTGCCTCCAACTTCATCCTTTAAAAATGGCTAGATAAGTACCATGACATTTTTTAAATTCCCATGACCAGATGGCACTGGAGTAACTTTGGATCTTATGCTGTTGATCATGAGTGTACAAGACAGTGCCTTGATTGACTTGGTTTCATGAGAATGAAACCAAGAGCAGTGATGTGCAGGTGTGTGATAAAACATCTGTGTTGGGGCCATGTGGATCTGCCATTGGCTTCCAAATGGCTTGTGACTGACATGCTGCAGCCAGCAGACCCTTATATGTAAAGGCATCTTGTTATATGGAGATTTTTCAGGGCAATGTTCAGAATCAAGTTGCTATGGTCAAGGGGGCAAGCATGTGCGATAGAAGCCTGGTTGGTGCATTTATATGCAGACCCTGACACACCACATGTGACAGAAATCCCTCCAGCACTGTGCCCCAGTTGAAATCCTTGTATTTCAAGAAGCAAATACCAAACTCCAAGTGCAGCAGCAAGAAACACCACGAAAACTGGAGGATTACCAACTGGGTTCACAGTCCAAACAGGGAGACACTTAGCCCCAAGTTGCCACAGTTTACCTACAAAGAGAGAATTCAGAACTGCTGCCACATGTTCATTAGGAAAATAAGAAACAACATCCTCCAGGTCACATAGATGAAGACCCAGCTTTGATGGTCTCACTACAAAGAAAGCTAAAACTTCTGACAACAACGTATATTTCAAGTGCCCAACCTCAGAGGCAGTTTCTCAAGAAGTCTTTAGGCAAGCAGAGCTCCATGTTTCTGGAGTGTTTACCCTTTCCCTTACTTTTGGAAACTCCTCTACCACCTTCAAGGTTGTGAACTCCTGAGCATTTTCCATTCCAGATATGTATTAACAGATTTTCTAATTCTTCTCCTCTAATTGTGTCTTACTTGGGGCGAAGGTAATGTCAAGGCATTTTTCTGGATGAGAGTGGAAAGATTTTTGTTTAGCATATGTTTGCATACACATTGGATTCATTTTCCTATTTTCCATTTGAAATACTGAATCCCTGACACTAACCCATACTGTACTAGAATCTGACTACTAATCCTAATATGATGGAGAAAAAGAATCCTAACAGAAAAGAAATAGAAGCTGTTCAGAGAAGGCATGGTATATATTTGGACTTGCCTTTTGCAAGTAGGTGTTATAATTCTAGTCAATTTTTAATTGAAATAGTCCTCCATGTGTTTTTAAAGTTAACAAATATGTGAATTCCTGTCTCCCTTTCTCTGTATCCTATTCAGCACATCTATTTTATATGCACTTAAAGAATCCTACCTTTTATCATGTGTATATTTTTGTGCGGTAGCTGATTTGGCAGATACAAATTTTGAGAAGAGATCACTCCTCCTAGATGCTGTTGGAACTGAAAATTGAACCTATGGGTGAGCTTCCTAGGAGAACAACATTATACATAAATCCCTGTTAAGTAAATTGAATATTTTTAGATCTGTGAATGATGTATATTTCATGGTGAATTTCGATTGGCATATATGTTGCTACATTTTAAAATTTGTGTGTGTGTGTGTGTGTGTATACACACATACACACTCTCCAGATTTTTCAAAATATGAAATATATGTGTCTTATTTACACTCCCTAAATTCATTCATGTTCAAGTATGTGGATTTATAATCAACTTTTCACAAGATTATTTTCAGAAATATTCATCCACCTGAAATTCATATTTGTTTTCTATTACTGAAAACTAACTTCAGTGAATGGTGCATACGTATCCTGTTGATAGTCACAGCCGAAGGGGCCACAGCAAACTTCCAGGTGCCAGCAAACTTTCAGCTGCAGGCTGATGATTGGCTCACAGCGGCCTTAGCAACTTCTAGCTCATTGTCTCCTCTGTGGTGATGCTCATTGGAGATGCTCATTGAGATGTTTCCCCGCCTTTCAGACTTCCAGCTTATGATTGGCTCACAGCAGCCCCAGCAACATCTAGCTGATTGGCTCCTCTGCGGTCATGCTTATTGGGCTGTTTCCCTGCCCATTCAGACCATGGAGCTGCTCATTGGGGGACTTTTTTGGCTCTGCCCACGTGACCCAGCCAATCTGCCTCAAGAGCAGGAGGATTGTGAGAAGTGGATAGAGGCTTGTGTGGGAGGGAGAGGCTTTTGGGAAGCTGGTGTTGGGAGTTGGGTTTCTGAGGATTTTTCCTGAGAGGCTGTTTTGCTTGGCGTGTGTGGTTCTAAAAATAAAGTTAGTTTCTTTTGACAAGTGGATTCTGATTGTGCCCAGCCAGACAGCGGCATTTGGTGGCTCATATGGGGAGCGACTGAGGGTAACTGATAAGGTAAGCTGCTCGCTCTTGAGGGCAGGGCGAGAGGATGGGTAGCCATTTTATGATTCCTCTTTTGTTTTAAGTTGCCTGTCCCTGGAGATGAGTGAGATGGAAGAAAAACTGCTCACATCTGAGGAAAAACTATTTGTGTCTGAGGAACAGATAGGGAGAAAGGCTATAATAATTTTTTGTTGTTCCATTTTTATTTCGTTCTATCTCTTTTTTTGTTTGGTGTTATCTTGTTGGTTTGTATTATAGTAGAAATATGGGATCAAAAATTAGTAAAAAACAAACCAAAAAAGTGTTAAGTAAATTGTTAGAGGAAGGAGGCATCCCAGTAAAATCAAGAGCAGTCATGGCAATTGTTGATACAATACAAAAATGTAGACCATGGCTTTTTAAGGAGGAGTTGTTAAATATATCACAATGGAACCATCATGGTGCAGATTTAAAAAGAATAGAAAAGAAAAGCCCAGGGATTCTGCCAGTTGGCACATTGCCATTGTGGACATTCATATCTTGTTTGCTTAGTTCAAAGCCTTCAGTTCAGTCAATGGTAGAGGAAGAAGAAGACATGTTGATTCAAGTAAAACAGAAGGTGTCTCAAGTTAGTCAGACAGAAGAAAAAATTCAAGTAAAAGAGAAGGTCTCTCGAGCTAGTCAGATAGAGGAAACTATTCAAGTAAAAGAGAACGTCTCTCCAACTAGTCAGACAGAGGAAAAAATTCAAGTAAAAGAGAAGGCCTCTAAAGCTAGTTAGACAGAGAAAGAAAGTGTAAAACAGTAAAAAACATCAGGGGAAATTTACAACAGGAGACTGCTACTAACACCTTTCTATCACCAGATGACATAAGTGTCCAACTAACAAGGCCACTTTCTTATGCTGGGAGGCCCCCAACTCTCGCAGTTGATAGTTAGGATCCTGAGACAAGATCTCAAATATTAACATGCCCTGTATTTGAGGGAGGAGGGCAGCGTGTTTACCATGCTTTATATTTCAAAACAGTGAAGCAGCTAAAAGAGGCTGTAACAACCTATCGTCCTCAAGCACCCTTCAATGTAATCATGGTCGAATCCATTAACAACTTGAACATGAAGCCAGTGGATTGGGCTAATATGTGTAATGTTGTGCTAAATGGAGGACAATGCATGTTATGGAAGGTTGCCAATGAAGAATGTTGAAAGGAGACAGCTAGGCGAAATGCAGGAGCTGGTTATCCTCAGAGAAATCTAGATATGTTGTTAGGAAAGGGACCTTATGAAGATCAGCCGCAGCAAATTGCATATGATCATGGTGTATGTGCACAAATTGGTGTAGATGCAATTAAGGCATGGAAGACTTTACAAGAACATGGAGGTTTACAAGGTCAATTATCTAAGGTAATACAAGGAGCTAATGAACCTTATGCTGAATTTGTAGATAGGCTTATTCAAAGAGCTACCAGAGTTTTTGGGAATACAGAACAAGCAATGCCATTACTAAAACAACTGGCTTATGAGCAAGCGAATCGTTGTTGCAGAGATATCATTAGACCATGGAAAAATGAAGATTTAAACACATTGATTTAATTATGTAGAGACATTAATGAAGAAGAGCAAGTCATGGCAGCTGCAGTAAAACAGGCTTTAGTTGCCAGATACATTAATGAACAAGGGCAAATTGTGGCAGCTAAAGTAAAACAGGCTTTAGATGCCAGACCAAGAACATGCTACCAATGTGAAGAAACAGGACATTTTAAAAGGAATTGGCCCATAGAAGGAGGGTTTAACAATATTAGGTATCAAAGGAGTAGAATACCAGGTATTTGGCCACAATGCCATAGAGGGAGACATTGGGCTAATGAGTGCTGTTCTCAAACCACCATAGAGGGTACTCAATTATCAAAAAATGAACAAGGACCAGGTGTTTATCCACGATATCATGGAGAAAGGCATTGGTCTCAATTGCCAAATAAATGGACAGGGGGTTCCAATGCTCCGGGGCCCCAAACCACAAATATACAGAGCACTGGAGGAACCCAGCAACCCCAACAGGGTAGTGCCCAGGACACATTGTCCATCAGATCCCTCATCAGACAAACCAGAGGGAGCACAGTGTTGGACATCTGCGCCTCTGCCAGATCAGTACTAACTCCAGAGATGGGAGTTCAAATCATTCCCACAGGGGTAAAAGGACCTCTTCCCAAAGGAACCATGGGCTTATTATTGGGATGCAGCTCTTCTACTCTAAAAGAACTTATGATAAGTCCTGGGGTGATTGATCCCAATTATGAAGGTGAAATAAAAATTATAGCCAGTTCTCCAAAGGACATATCAGTAATTTCACAAGGAGATAGAATAGCACAGTTACTAATAATACCCAGCCTATATGATAAATTTTCCAGTCGTACTGTAGAAAGATGTTCCAAGGGATTAGGCTCCACAGGTGTAGATTTGGCTATGCTTTCTTTAAATTTAGATTCTCGCCCCATGCTAAAACTAAATATTCAAGGGCATGAATTGAATGGGCTACTGGATACAGGTGCAGACATTAGCATCATCTCTCGTCAAGAATGGCCAAAACATTGGCCATTACAACAAGCCACTCAAACGCTTCGAGGCCTATAAGTGGCGACTAATCCCCATAGAAGTAAAATGGTATTAGATAGGAATGATCCTAAAGGATGTGAAGGAACTACACAGCCATATGTATTGGATCATCTTCCCATAAATTTATGGGGACGAGATGTCCTAGATCAATTAGGTTTGACATTAACAAATAACATCAACCAAAATGCAGCCACTATTATGACTAGACAAGGTTTTAGGAAAGAAAAAAGATTAGAAAAACAAGAATAAGTCATAGCAGCACCAATACAAATAGATCAAGGAACAGAGAGACATGGGTTGGATTTTCAGAAAGGGCCACTGAGACAATAAAAATTACCTGAAAATCAGAAAGACAGTATGGGTTCCTCAGTGGCCCCTGACTGAAGAAAAGATACAAGCAGTCCATGACCTGGTAAAACAACAATTAGCAGAAGGACATATACAACCGACTGTATATCCCCAAAATACTCCCATTTATGTCATCAAAAAGAAATCTGGTAAATGGAGACTATTGCAAGATTTTAGAGCCATTAATAATGAGATGGTTATTATGGGACCTGCTCAATCAGGGATTCCTCAATTGTCTGCTTTGCCAATAACCTGGTATGTTTTAGTTATAGATATTAAATATTGTTTTTTTTTTCAATTATAATTCATCCTAAGGATAGTCCAGGTTTTGCTTTTACTATCCCTGCACTGAATCATGAAGGTCCTGATCAGAGATATGAATGGAAAGTACTCCCTCAAGGGATGGCTAACAGCCCAACTATGTGTCATATTTATGTTAACAAAGTAATCCAGCCACTTAGAAATCAAAATTCTGAACACAAATATTTCACTATATGGATGATGTATTATTAGCACACAAAGCTAAAAACACATTGCTAGAAAGTTATGCCACACTTACAAACTTATTAAAAATTATAATGTAGAGATAGCAATAGATAAAGTACAATTAAATTTTCCAATTAATTATTTAGGAGTTCTGTTATCCTCAACCATGGTCAGTCCACCAAAAATTCAAATACGAGTAGATCAACTCAAATCACATAACGACTTTCAAAAGTTATTAGGAGACATTAATTGGATAAGGCGTTATCTAGGTATACCAACAGGAGAGTTGGGACCTTTATTTGATATCCTAAAAGGTCTATCAGATAAAAATTCTCCCCGCATGTTAACACCTGAAGCAAGAAAGGCATTAAAAATCAATGAAACATATATGGAAAATATGCATTTGGATAGAATTGATATAAGTTTGCCTTTATTATTTATTGTACTACCAACAAAAAATATTCCTTCAGGAGTATTTTGGCAAGAAGGTCCATTATTATGGATACATTTATCTTATTCTCCTTACACTATTCTTACTAGGTATCCTGAGGCTTTAGGATAATTAATAATTCAAAGGAATTAAAGCAGCAAAGGGAGTGTTTGGAATTTCTTCCAATAAAATTTTTACTGCATATACTCTGAATCAAATTGATGAGTTAGCTAATGAGTTAAATACTTGGGCAATAATCATGGTCCAATCTAATGTTTCATTTGATAACCACTTACCATCTAACCCTTTATTGTCTTTTTGGTCATCGCATCCTGTAATTTTTCCAAAATTGAGAAGAAAAACACTTATCATGAATGCTTCAAATATATTCACTGATGTATCAAATAATGGTACAGCAGCAATAGTTATACCTGATAAAACTTATAAATTTTTAGTACCCAAACAATCAGCTCAAAAGGTAGAGCTTAATGCAGTATTACAAGCTTTTGAGATATTTAAATATTCTGTATTTAATTTATTTTCCGATAGTCAGTATATAGTTAATGCTATAGTATCCCTTGAAGTTGCTGGTAAGATTTCTCCTTTCTCTACTGTTTTCTCTTTACTTTCCAATATAAAAAGTCTAATCTGGGACAGAAAAGATCTATTCTTTATAAGACATATCAGGGCATATCCAAAAAGAAGATGATTTGACTCAAGGCCTTATCAGCTGATATCCAAAATTCCAGTTTGACTATCCTTACATCTGAGATAGAACCAGGATGCTTTTTTCATTATCTATTTTATTATTGCCCTTTCCCACATTCTATTTTGTTTTTTGAGCTCATACAGACCTAGTTTAATGTTTTGCTGATCAGTTCTATTTTTTGACAAAAGAGTTTTTGAACATTGCAATGGAGATTTCACGTGTAAAAAGTTATAAGGCCTTTACTATTAGGTTATGTGTTGTAGGTATTATATTATGTGTGCACACTTGTGTTTTGTGTTATATGTTTGAATGTTCGTATGTCCATATATGATATATGATGAGCGCTCATAAAAAAAATGGATCCAAATATTTTTTTATTCACATTATTTAAATGGTTTAATTTAAATTGGGTAAAGAGCTGTTGAGGTTTGTTTTAAAATTTGAAAAAAAGGAGGTTAACAGATCTGTTTCCTTTCTTTCACCTTTCCTTTTCATTATATTTAATAATTATCTTCAAGACAATGTAAATAGTTAAGAAAATTGTTTTCTTTCAGTGCCTTCTGGAATGTTACATAATTTTTCTTTAGCCATTATTGCCAGAATTCCTATCTTCATCCCAGTGCTGGTGAAATCAAAGATAAAACCAATCTACAGCTTCTGCAATAGCCATCACTGAAATGCTTGCAGAACTTGCCTAGACACATTGAGAACTCTCCTGTATGCATTGTAAACTACCTGTTTGTGCAGCGACTTGTGGTAGTGTTCGGGTATATTTGCTGATGATGTCATCGGTGGTACAATTTTTCCAAAAGGAGCCGTCAATTGGCTTGGTGTATCTTCCTCTCTTCTGTGTGTCATTATCGTCCAGCTAATGTTTGGGGGCCATTAGAGGTGAGGCAAAGAACCTCACCACCCCCCAGTGGTACAAAGACCTCTCCACAGGTGTTGCTGTAAACTGGACAGGTAGTCAGTGATGGGTAAGATCCAATTGCAATGGTACCAACTTAACGGGTAAGGACCATATGTACTATTGGACAACCTAAGGCAGGCACTGTCCCTAAGCCACATGTGTGTTGTTTAAACAGAGAGGGGGAGATGTTGAGAGCCACATCCGAAGGGGCCCCAGCAAAATTCCAGAAGCCAGCAAACTTCCAGCTGCTGGCTGATGATTGGCTCACAGCAACATCTAGCTGATTGGCTCCTCTGCGGTGATGCTCATTGGGCTGTTTCCCTGCCCTTTCAGACCACGGAGTTGCTCATTAGGGGACTTATTTGGCTTTGCCCACATGACCTAGCCAATCGGCCTCAAGAGCAGGAGGATTGTGGGAGGTGGAGAGAGGCTTGTGTGGGAGGAAGAGGCTTTTGGGAAGCCAGTGGTGGCAGTTGGGGCTCTGAGGGTTTTTCCTGAGAGGCTGTTTTGTTTGGCGTGTGTGGTTTTAAAAATAAAGTTAGTTTCTTTTGACAAGTGGCTCCTGATTGTGGCCAGCAAGACTGCGGCATTATCCTAATATTTCTACAGTAACTGCCCCAGTTTAACAGCAATGCAAGTAGACTCTTATGGGACATGATTTGTATTTTGATGTTCATTTTTATTCAACACTGGTACATTACTATTTCTTCAGTTTATGCACATCAGAGGGTATATATTTCTTGCACAAGTTGGCAAATTTATAGGCATTTGTTTCACTTTCAATCACTTCCTGCTTCAGAACACATGCATTACTCCAGGTTTCTTAACTGGTCTATTCGTGAGACTTCTTTCCAAACATATTATTTCCGATTTTCTTTATAATTGTTTAAGCAAAACTCACACACCCTTCATGATAAACCATAACTATCATTTCACAATTAGATGTATAACTGTTTGGAATGAATGATTGTATATCAATATAAGATTTCTTATATATTTTCTGATATCAATTCAATCCATGATTTAAAGTGGAACCAGTTATATTATTTATTCACAGTATGGTCTATTCATGCATTATCTATATTCATAGACACAGGGTACACCTCTTTGTACCCCCAATACTAATTTATACGTTTTCAAAATATTGCTCCCAGTAATAGAGGAAGAAATACTCATGTCACCTGATCTAAATATGCATGTTATCACAGTAATATTCTGGACGCAAAATGCAAAATTCACACGTGTGATTGTACCAAAGCCTAAATGGACACTGAACATGGATTACTAAAAACATCCATGTCCAGCTTGCATAACGCTCTCAAATGTCAATCCTATCGGTGACTACATATTTGTTTCTTCCTAATATATTCAACCTCAAAACTGTTGAAAATGTCTAATACTATCACTCACCCTGTACTTTGCCTGTTTTCCTAATGTCTCTATTGATATCGGCTTTCCTACATATTTTCCCCAGTTCATCATTGTGACTGATCCTTCACATGTGCTGACATTGATATTCACTCTCTAACCAAAACCCAATTGCTAAAGAACTTTTGGTACAAACACTAAATTCACCCTTGTTCCAAAATCTACCGAGTATCTTCCTGATCCTATTGATTATCCCTGTTTGAGTGGATGTTCTCCTCTACATTCAATCATCCAAGGTACAAGTCCTATGGCATTGTATATCGACTTATCTGAGACATGTGTGCAGAACACAATTTAAAGCTATGTATCGCAATCAATTGCCCAATGCACTTCTGAGCTTCAAATCTCACCTAGATTTCTGTTTACATACTTATATTTCACCTCTGTATTCCTATAAATATTGCAGGTTCCCAATACCATTATTCATCCCACAGAATGATTCCTAAACCAAATCGATCCTGTTATTATCCCTAACCATACACTGTTGCCTCAATCTAACATTACAAAAGAGTAGGGACAGAGTTCATCTTACAATACAGGAATGTAGGGGATCTTACACCTGCTGAGAACCTCAAATTTCTATGCAGAAATGATCCCTGGAGAAGATGTAGGCAGCTATGAAGGACCTGAGAGAGCAAAAGCCATCTTCCATGGCAAACACCTTGTGATAACGAAGGGATGTGTATGAATCAGCCTCTCTTTTCTTTATGTAGAGAAGATGGACCAAACCAGACCTGCGTGGAGAGGTGTTCCCGGATGGCCATTGTTGATATACCATTCAAACTTGTCAAAGTTTTCACAGGAAGTAGGGGCAGCCTCCATCTCATGAGACCCATGAAAGCAACTGTTAGGACAAAGTGGTTGCCAAGGCAGTGATCTCATTCAGTTCCTGAAGGAGGTGACCTACCTAACTTCGTTGGTGATGTAACTCTCTGAAATTGGGATCCAAGAAGCCAGGCACCCAGAGCCAGTCCCAGTCCCAGTCCCAGTGGTCGAACTTGTTTGGATTTACCAAGGACAGAGTCAGTCTTTCTTGGTACCTAATGATATGAGGATGGCCAAATGCCAGTAGAGCTCAGAAAAGGGGCCTTTCCCTAGATAGCATGTATTGGCTCAATGCTGCCTGCTGACAACTTCGTAGAGTGGGACAAGAAGAACAGATCTGAGACAGGCCAGGCCATTTTGGGGCAACATAGTATGGCCCACCAGTCAGAGGACACTCCAGATAGTCACAGACCTACTTGGGGGAAGGAGGTGCTTTTGTGGATGTGGATGTGAGTTTGTGGTTTTGTCTCATGTTCTGAAAATAGGTAGGAATGGTGGTTTGTATGGTTTGGAGTTGACTGTTTCTAGGAAGTCGTTTGGCAAGGCGAATGTTTCTATGTCTGTGTATCCACTGTGTTCGTGGTTGTAGTCTTTAGAAAAGAGAATGCATCAATGGAGGTTTCCTGTCTAGTTGGAAGCTTCCCAGCATTCATCCTGCCCACTTTATAAATGGACTGTGGCTTGCCTTATGGATGGGCAACACCTACTATCTTCCTAAGGTCCTGTACACATCTTGATTTCTGGCCTCTCTCCAGAATAGGCTCATGGTTTTGTGGCCAAGATATGTACCACCTCCAAAATCTGTTACATGGCCATGTAATGGATAGCTGAAGGGAATGGGAACATCTCAGAAACTCAGATATCAGTGTAACCAGTAAAGTCTCAGTTTAAAAACCTTGCTTTGGCCTATGGTTACCTATGGTTATGTTGCCCTGAATGTCAGGAAGGTATTTGCCTCAGGCCACCCCTTTCTGAAGCCTGAAGAAAACATTTTTCAAATGGAAATGAATCGGCATCACCTGTGGATCTTTGCTTAATTGCTTTGGAAAGAGATGTGTCTGAATCAGCCTCTTGGCCCTGTGTGAGGTTGGGGCTTTGATTCTCAGAAGGTGATAGATCTAAAGAAAGATCCCATGTGTGCTTGGGTGTTCTATTGCCTCCAACTCACATAAAGGATTTATACCCGACAATCAGTAGGATTAAATTGGAGAATCAGAACAGTATTAACGGCAGGCCTATTTGATCACTCCTGGTTCACAGGAAGGGTGTCTAGGTCACCCTGACTTTAGGCAAATGAGGGGCAAGGGAGTTTATTTTGGAAACTCTCTTGGGCTTCGCCCCTCATGGAAAATTCCATCCAGAGGTTACGATGAGTGTCTATATGGAAGATGATGCGGGCCATGTGGCAGTGTTTTGGTTTTAATTGTGGTCATTTGTGTGCTGGTTGGAAGAGATAACTGGGTACACCTGGACCTGAACTCTGGTGTGATTCCCCTTAGAGACTGAGTTCTGGAACTGACTTCAGGGAAGTATTGCCATTAATTTTGGTGGGATTTTAGGAGGCCACACATGAGAGTCGCCCTTGGAAACTGAGATCTAGTCTCAGGGTGTCTTTCCACAGTGCACTGGGAATCTCCACCAGGATATAAGACGATTTTATTCTGAAAGACTTGGCAACCATAGTAAAGAGTCAAAACACATATTGAACTCACATTGAGTAGACATCAATGGGTCAGGCTTCATGTGACATTTTGGCCACTCCTTGGGAAGCGTTGCCTTTTAGAGTTCTCCAGAGCTTTCATCCTCACCATTTAATGGTTCCTGAATGAATTGAAAAACCAGTGCATCCAACTTGATACTTGAAAAATGGCTAGATAAATACCATGAAATTTTTGAAATTCCCATGACCAGGTGGCACTGGAGAACCTTTGGATGTCCTGTTGCTGATCATGAGTGTACCAGACAGTGCCTTGAATCACTGGGTTTCATGAAAATGGTGTAGAACAGAGATGCCAGTAAGTTGGAATTTGCTGAGTAGTGGGCCTAGAACAGTGGTGGGCAGGTGTGTGATTAAACATCTGTGTTGGTGTCATGTGGATTGGCCATTGGCTTCCAAATGGCTTTTGACTGACATGGTGCAGCCAGCAGACCCTTGCATGTAAAGGCATCTTGTTATATGGAGAGGTTTCAGGGCAATGTTCAGAATCAAGTTGCTAGGGACAAGGGGGAAGTCTATGTTGGATATAAGACTGGTTGGTGCATTCTCCTGGCAGACCCTGACCCACCACACATGACAGAACTCCCTCCAGCACTGTGTCCCAGTTGAACTACTTGTATTTCGTGAAGCAAACACCAAACTCCCATTGCAGCAGCTAGAAAGACCATGAAAAATGGAGGATGACCACATGGCTTCAGAGTCCACACAGGAAGACACTTAGCCCCCATTGGCCACAGTTTACATACAAAGAGAGAATTCTGCACTACTGCCTCATGTTCATTAAAGAATAAGAAAACATGTGCTCCAGGTTACATAGATGCAGACCCAGCTTTGATGGTCTCACTGCAAAGGAAGCTAAAGCTCCTGACTACAACATATATTTCCAGTGCCCAAACTCAGAGGCAGTTTCTCATAAGTCTTCCGGTCAGCAGAGCACCATGTTTGTGAAGTGTTTACCCTGTCCCTTACTTTTAGAAACTCTTCTACCACCCCCAAAGTTGTGAACTCCTGAGCATATTCCATTCCAGATAAGTATTCATAGATTTTCTAACTCTTCTCCTCTAATTGTGTCTAACTTGGGGCGAAGGTAATGTCAAGGCATTGTTCTTGATGAGAGTGGGATGATTATTTTTAGCACATATTTGCATAAACATTGGATTCATTTTCCTAATTTTCATTCGAAATACTGAATCACTCACACTAACCCATACCCTACTAGACTCTTTATTCTGACTCCTAATCCTAATATAATGGAGAAAAATAACCCAAAATGAATAGACATACAAGCATTTCAGAGGAGGCATGGTGTATAATTGGACTTGCCTTTTGCATTATGTAGAATTGGAGTTATAAATCTAGTCAATTTTTTGTTGAAATAGTTCTCCATGTGTTTTTTTTAACTTTTGTTGTTTGTTGTTCAAAACATTATATATTTCTTGATATATCATATTTCACACTTTGATTCAAGTGAGTTATGAACTCCCATTTTTATCCAGTATATAGTTTGCAAAATCATATCAGTTACGCATCCATTGATTTACATATTGCCATACTAGTGTCTGTTGTATTTTGCTGCCTTTCCTATCCTCTACTATCCCCCCTCCCCTCCCCTCCCCTCCCATCTTCTCTCTCTACCCCCTATACTGTAATTTATTTTTCCCCCTTGTATTTTTCCCTTTCCCCTCACTTCCTCTTGTCCGTAATTTTGTATAACCCTGAGGGTTTTCTTCCATTTCCATGTAATTTCCCTTCTCTCTCCCTTTCCCTCCTACCTCTCATCCCAGTTTAATGTTAATCTTCTTCTCATGCTCTTTATCCCTACTCTGTTCTTAGTTACTCTCCTTATATCAAAGAAGACATTTGGCATTTGATTTTTAGGGATTGGCTTCCCTCACTTAGCATAATCTGCTCTAATGCCATTCATTTCCCTGCAAATTCTATGATTTTGTCTTTTTTTAATGCTGAGTTAAACTCCATTGTGGCCTCTGGCATGCGCCCAGGTTTCCGTTCCTGTCTTCCTGTTTGTTAATTTCTGGCCTATTTATTGTTGTGACCAGGACCTTAGTCAATGCCTTAGTCTGTCTTTTGCATCTCTCATCTTCCCTTTGCTCCCTTTCTTTCTCTTTGTTTCTCTCATATATTATACTTTCTCGGCTTCTCTGACTAAATCTCCCAAAGTCATATCTTGTGATCCCTCTAAGAGTTGTAACTTTCTTTTAATATCCAGGGTAGCTTGCCCAATGAAGGCCATCATGACAGATGCCTTTTGATCCTCTGCCTGAGGATCAATAGGGGCTCGAGCCTTTGACTGAGGGGGAAACCTGTAATCAGGGAAGACTTAAAAAAGCGGAGCTTGCGATTGCCTCAGCAGACACCACCGAAAGACAGATCCAGGAGGAGAGTGGGGATGACACATGGTGAGTGACCCACCATGGGACAAGCAGTTTCGTCACATGATTTGTTTTTGTCAGGCCTCAAGGAGGCCCTCAAGAAATAGGGGGCACATGTTAAGAAAAAGGACTTAAAATTATTCTTTTCATACATAGGAGAATTGTGTCCATGGTTTCCCCCTGAAGGGTCCATTGATGGTAGAAAATGGCTTAGAGTAGGAGACTGTTTAAACCATTTTTTTTGTTGTTGTTGAAGAAAAAGTCCTAGAACAAAGGTATATTAGAACTTTTGTAGACATTAATATTTTATAAGATTTTTAAACACCTAGAAAAATTTGTAAGTTTAAATTTAAAGACATTTATATTTATCGGTTTATCCAATTTAAATTGAACCATTTAAATCACGTGAATTAAAGATCTTTGGATCCACTTTGAAATAGTAAGCTTGCCTTAATTTGATTTTAATTGGAGTCAGTGGTCTTTTCTTGCATCCTGGTCTAATATTTTGTAGTTTCCCATCGAGATGACCCTGCCCCAATAGATCACAAGACCAGACTACTGGAAATTCTGAAGCTGGCCTTCCCTCCAGGGCTCCGGCATGGAGAGGCAATTTCCAAGGCCTTGGTGTGAGATTTTGGTCCAGGGACCACTGCAGTGAACCACCGCCCTAAAACTATTAGCAAGCACATGGTGGAGGAGGCCTCCATAGGTAAGTGGCGCCTATATAACATCTGATATCCGGTTAAGGGAGATCTCTTCTGATGACAGAGTGGTGTCCTGGGGAGACACACATATACTCCTGTCTGGTACAGTAACGAGAATCATTCTGTCCTCTGTTATGTTCTGTAGGGAATTCCTCTGAAAGCATAGAGAGGTGCCAATGGGCACGCAGGAGCTCCTATCCCAGAGCTTTAGCAAGACGTTGCATAGTTCCTCTGTTTTTCTGTTTCTGCGCTGGTTTTCTGTTTTTTTTTTTGTGTTTTGTTCTGTGTTTCATATGTTTTTTTTTTTTTGGTTTGTTTTAGTGTGTTTTGTTGTGTGATTTCTGTGGTAAAACTTAACTGAAAATGGGTAATAAAGCAAGTAAACTGACACCCATTTGGACTGTGTTTTAAAGAACTGTGATGAACTTTAATACCCTTTGTTAAGCAGGATGAGAGAAGCCCCTAGCTGGCTGCCTGGAGCACACCCACTGCAGAGGGCAATGCCTGCTGGGGACCTAAGAACTCAGTATCTCCCAGGTTAACACGTGAAACTACTTAAAACCCCTTGTCCCTTCAGATCGATAGAATCACAACCGTTGGGCAGAGACCCCTGTTTTTCTCCTTTGTTAGCAAAGCAGTAAATCTCCCTTTTTCTTTTTCTCAAACCCTGTCCTCATTATTAAATTGGTATTAATTGGCTTCAAAATCAGGAACCAAACTTTAAGTTACAATTTTTGGTACCCCCCACACCCCGGAACTCTTTGAGACCTGACTACTGAAATGTTAGGAGACGGAGCGTGCTTGGGGTGGAACCGAACAAGAGGAGCTAATCCTGTAAGTAAAAGGAGGGACTGAGGGAATTCCAGCAGCTGCCCAAGCCCTGTTGCTTCAGAGAATTACCTACTTCCTTCCCTGCACTGTAAGGATTTTGCCATCTCTGTTTTATTAAAAAAGAGAAAAAGAAAAAGGGGACACTAAATACAGTAAAGTCACCATGGAGACCCTTGATTTTACATTTCAGGTTGTCCCTCTGTGAAAACATCTGGTTCCCTTGTGGGAAAATCTATGGTGCCACTGGTGTAGGAGATTTTTCTCTTATCTGCTCTGGTTTAAAGGCTTCTGTCTGTAAGCCATAGTCTGGAGCTCCTTTCAGTCTGTCTTGTGTCTTTGTTTCTGGCCCTTTAAGACATGTGCAATAATGTGTTGATATTATAAATCATTTCTTGGGAATGATCTTAGCTGAATGTGTATCTAAATGATGATGTTTTATTGTAACAATCTGGCATCTGAATAGGTTTTTGAAGCATTGCACAATCTTGCAGTTAAAAGTCGGGTTTAGGAAATTGTTTAGTTTATGATTTCAGATAATTCATGCCAGAGAACTTAAATACTTAGGATGGAAAACTAGAGAACTCTACTTCCAAGTTGGCAAGTAACTTCCCAATCATTCAGGCTTTTTTTTCACCAATTTTTAATTGGGTAGCCTGGGAAAATGTCACTGTGTCTACCAGTGCATTAATTTGGACAAGGATAGTAAATCATAGTATGGTATCTGTTGACAAAACAAGATATAAAGATGTAAAATTTTGTAAACTGTGTCTTAAACTTGTATCATAAAATTTTGTGAATTTTGTCTTAAAATTGTATTATAATTTTCAACATCTGAACCTGAAAATTATGGTTGAAATGCCTTAGGCCTGAGGTGTCTGCTCAGAATAGCAGCTTTTTCCTGCTCCTTCCAGACCTCAGCCAGGACTTATGTTGAATGGCAAATGAAAGAGGCCTGCAAGTTCAGTAGGAGAGTGACCTGAGGCCTAAAAAAAATTAAATTGTATGGTATTTACTAATTAATGGCCAGTCAATTTTTCTAGGACTCTTATTTTTTCCTTAGATTCTTTATTTTTTTTTTTTGAGCTCATGATTTTGATCCTAAAGACCTAGGATGATGTTTTTCTGACCAGTTCTATCTTTGACTAACTGTGTAGTTTTTGAAACATTGCAATGGATATTTCACCTGGAAAAGCTACAAGGCCTTTACTATTATTATGTGTGCACAATTTTGTTATGTGTTGTATGTCTATATATTCATATGTCCCTATATCATATATATGATACACAAATTAACATTTATAAAGAGCACTCATTAAAACAAAAACACTCATAAAAACAAATTTTAAAAAGTGGATCCAAAGATCTTTAATTCAAGTGATTTAAATAGTTGAATTTAAATTGGATAAAGAGATAAAAATAAATGTCTTTAAATTTAAGCTTACAAGTTTTTCTAGGTGTTCAAAAATCTAATAAAATATTAATGTATACAAATGTTCTAATATGCCTTGGTTCTAAGACTTTTCCTTCAACAAAAAAATGGTTTACACTGTTCAATATATTTGTCTAATATATTGATAAATAAGTAAAGTAAATTTGATATGGGATTACTCATTCATGAGTACTTTTGTTAGATATCTGATTGATTTACTAAGGTCTGTATAAGTTTGTACTAATGTCTGTATAAGATTGTAATAATCAGTCATGTGTTAAAGAGACAAAAACTTCTTAAAACATAAGTTTACCCATAACATTGTGTTTATTAAGTTTTATTTTTTCTAGAGCAAGCAACCATAAAAATTAAACAACTGATTAAATAAGAACTGTTATTTTAGAGCACTGTACTGCCATTTATTTAAAAGCTAAACTTGGTTAATGTAGAAACTTCAATGTAATTGTGATGCTATTAATGTGCTCATATCTTTCAGGTATACGAATCTGTAAGGTAGAAACTTTAAAAGAGCATTATTTCAAGCTGGTGTTCTGAAGTTGTATGGTAAAAAAATATATTGGGCATTCATTTACTTCTTATCAATAAGATATGTAAAGTTGTATGTTACTTTTTACATTGGGGAACAATTTAAATGTATTTTTATGTTAATGAGAGTCTAATCTATATAAAGGTTAAAAACTTTCAGCCTTTCTTAAATTCATGTTTTAAATGTGATATCATATGGTGTTAACTAATGTTCATGTGACCTCAAATAATATATGTAATCTTTGTAAAATGATATTTAAAAAAAACAAAGATCATCTTTAGAAGTAAAACACTTAAGTTTTATAAAGAGCCCTGCCTTACCTGAGATAAGGCTCTGTGTCCCATCTTACTATATGTGAGAATGACTACGAAAGCAGTAGGTCAGATATTATTTCATTTAAAGTTATGTTCAAAAGTTGTTTTTTTTCTGTCAAGATTTCTAGGATCTCAAACAGGGGATATAATGTATAACTCAGCTTAAAACTTCAGGGTAGCTATTACACGAACTAAGTATTTTTACTCTTGTTAAAAAATTTTATTTTGTAATTTCCTTATAAGTGATCTAAAGATTCCTTGTTAGTGTTTTACAGAAGTGTTGCTTTAAGAACACAACATGGGTTAATTTAAGATAATAAGTCATCACCTACAAGACAGACAGAATAATACAGATCCCAGTTAATAAAAAAGATAAATAATTATAAAGTTATAGACATTAAAGCCCAGTACTCTTAATATAAGGCTGTTAAAATTTATTTGCTGGATGATTAAGATTAGGATTTATATTAAAGTTACATGAAAAGGGACGAGAAAACCAATATTTGGCTCTTGCCCTCTGAGTCAGTCTGAATCCAGGGAACAAGGGACTTCTCAAAGAGCTTTGCAACTCTGGGCCTCATATCTTCCCAATTAGGGAGATTAATGAGACCCCTGGAGAACAGAAAGCCAATCAGTGCATTTGCTAAGAAGAGGAGAGTCATCAGAGAAGGGAGAAATCCCTGATGCTTCCAAGGGTAGCCACATGGCCAAGCAAGACCTGGACCCACCTAGCGCAAATGGCACTAGCAGAACTGAGAAGCTGCTCTCAAGTTTCCCCAGGAATGACTCCCATAAAAGCTTAGCTGACTGTTAACAATAGATAGAAACAAAAGTCAGTTTGACTGTTTCATGATAAACACTTAGGAAAGACAGTTAAAACCAAAATACAGCCATTCCTGGGCATTTTAAATAATAATATTAATAATAATAATAATAATTTTTTATACACATTATGTTAGCCTCCCAAAATAAGTAAGACTGGAGGCTACAAAGAAGGATTCCCAGAAAGGAATGCCTGATAACTATAAAAAGAGACTATCAAGAGGAGCTGCCAGAGGCAGAAATTTTTAGTTTAAGGCCTACAGATATTCCTAACCTACAGGTAGGGTTGGTGTTTGCTAGTACGATTATCCAGCCCTGAGTAACAGAATTAAAGGTTTCTCTATTACACACAGAGGTCATACTAGTAAAATGATTTTGCAAGATCAGATGATATTAAATCATTAAACTGTATCTTATGGAGAGGGATAACTGTAACACTAAATGTTAAATATTAAGTTGACAGTCCTGATAACTGGGAATATTAAAGCCTGCTGAGGGAACTTCTATACAGTGACATGTTCCAGCTGCTGCAACATTTTTTCAGTACTCATGGTTCTTGTTTCTCACACAGAAGAACCCATCCCCAGATGAATTTACAACCTGTTCTTCCCCAACCAGACTTCAAAACGAACTGATTTCTAAAAGGCAACTCATGTTCCTCAACTGACTTCTAAAAGGCAACTCATGTCCCTTATACTGTGCCCACTCACGTCACTCTCTCTCAGCTCAGAAGAAGCCAAAATGAGTGACGCCTCTCGTCTTACAACTATGGAGCCAAAAATAAATAGAATATCAATATAAGTAATTAATTAAGTCAGGTAAAACCAGGAATCCAATTTTGGGTGAGTTCTAAAAATTTGGAGACTGTTACCTGAGGGATTAAAATTCCCTCATTGCTCTTTCCCTACCCTATCAAAAATTTGGAAGGGACACATTAAAAAAGGGGGAATGATTTGCATTTCTCTGACTGCTAGAGATGGTGAGCATTTTTTCATATACTTGTTGATTGATTGTATGTCCTCCTCTGAGAAATTTCTGTTCAGGTCCTTGGCCCATTTGTTGATTGGGTTATTCGTTATCTCATTGTCTAATTTTTTTAGTTCTTTGTATATTCTGAATATTAGCGCTCTGTCTGAAGTGTGAGGAGTAAAGATTTGTTCCCAGGACGTAGGCTCCCTATTTACCTCTCTTATTGTTTCTTTTGCTGAGAAAAAACTTTTTAGTTTGAGTAAGTCCCATTTGTTGATTCTAGTTATTAACTGTTGTGCTATGGGTGTCCTATTGAGGAATTTGGAGCCCGACCCCACAGTATGTAGATCATAGCCAACTTTTTCTTCTATCAAACGCCATGTCTCTGATTTGATATCAAGTTCCTTGATCCACTTTGAGTTAACTTTTGTGCATGGCGAGAGTAAGGGATTCAGTTTCATTTTGTTGCAAATCTCACTCCAGTAAGATTGGCAGCCATTAGGAAGTCAAACAGCAACAAGTGCTGGCGAGGATGTGGGGAAAAGGTACTCTTGTACATTGCTGGTGGGACTGAAAATTGGTGCGGCCAATTTGGAAAGCAGTATGGAGATTTCTTGGAAAGCTCGGAATGGAACCATCATTTGATCCAGCTATTCCCCTACTCGGTCTATTCCCTAAAGACCTAAAAAGAGCACACAATAGGGACACTGCTACATCCATGTTCATAGCAGCACAATTCACAATAGCAAGACTGTGGAACCAACCTAGATGCCCTTCAATAGACGAATGGATAAAAAAAATGTGGCATTTATACACAATGGAGTATTACTCTGCATTAAGAAATGACAAAATCATAGAATTTGGAGGGAAATGGATGGCATTAGAGCAGATTATGCTAAGTGAAGCTAGCCAATCCCTTAAAAACAAATGCCAAATGTCTTCTTTGATATAAGGAGAGTAACTAAGAACAGAGTAGGGACGAAGAGCATGAGAAGAAGATTAACATTAAACAGGGATGAGAGGTGAAAGGGAAAGGGAGAGAGAAGGGAAATTGCATGTAAATGGAAGGAGACCCTCAGGGGTATACAAAATTACATAAAAGAGGAAGTGAGGGGAAAGGAGAAAAATATAAGGGGGAGAAATGAACTACAGTAGAGGGGGTAGAGAGAGAAGAGGGGAGGGGAGGGGGAGGGGGGATAGTAGAGGATAGGAAAGGCAGCAGAATACAACAGACACCATAATGGCAATATGTAAATCAATGGTTCTGCAACTGATGTGATTTTGCAATCTGTATATGGGGTAAAAATGGGAGCTCATATCCCACTTGAATCAAAGTGTGAAATATGATATATCAAGAACTATGTAATGTTCTGAACAACCTACAATAAAAATTAATTTAAAAAATATTAAAAAGCAAAAAAAAATGGGGGGGGGAATGATAAACCCAACCTGATCATTTATTAAAATTGGGAGCCATCTTGCCACAAAGTCATGAAAAGATAATTTTGCTTTCCTATAAATTACTGCAAATTCTGAATCTGCTTGGAGTGCCTGTCTGTGCCTTGAACTCACCCATGCCTGGCTCTCTGACCAGATAGCAGCCCTCTCTGAAAATTTAGTGACACCTCATAAATATTGGCCTTCTCTGGCCAGACAACGACTCTCGTGAGTCTCTAATGGTCCTCATAAATTCTGATGATGGGGCCAGCAAAAAAAAAATTGTAAACTAGCAATAGCGTGATGCTTCTCCGAGTTCTGTTATCTGTAACCCCCCTTTTGTGTAACTTACTGGACTATAAAGCTGGGCTGTAGGAAAGGTGGGGTTGCTGTCTTGTTTCTGCCATTTTGAGAGGGATAGGCAGCTCAGCCAGTGGAAAAATAATAAGCTTGCTTTAATTTGATTTTAATTGGAGTCAGTGGTCTTTTCTCCTGTCCTGGTCAAACAGGTAAACACTCCACAAACATGGAGCTCTGCCGGCCTAAAACTTATTGAGAAACTCTCCCTGACCTTGGGCACTTGAAATATATGTTGTTGTCAGGAGCTTTAGCTTCTTTGTAGTGAGACCATCAGAGCTGGGTCTGCATCTATGTGACCTGGAGGACATGGTTTCTTATTTTCCAATGAACATGAGGCAGGAGTGCAGAATTCTCTCTTTGTAGGGAAACTGTTGTCACTGAAGGCTAAGTGTCTCCCCATGTGGTATGTGAAGCCATTTGCGCATCTTCCACATTTCATGGTGTTTCTTGTTGCTGCACTGGGGGTTTAGTATTTGCTTCATGAAATACAAGGAGATCAACAGGGACTCAGTGCTGGAGGGATTTCTCACACGTGTGGTGGGTCAGGGTCTCCAGGAGAATCCACCAATGAGGCTTATATCCCACATAGCTTGCCCCCTCAACCATTGCAACCTGATTCTGAACACGGCCCTGAAACCTCTAAATATAACAAGATGCCTTTATATGAAGAGATCAGACATATAGGGATTACTGGCTGCACCATGTCTGCCACAAGACATTTGGAAGTCAATGGCAGATCCAAATGGCAGCACCAGAGATATTTTATGACACAACTGCACACCACAGCTCTGGGTCACTACTCAGCAGGTGCCAACATACAGGATTCTTTCTTCTACACCATTTTTATGAAACCCAGTCAATCAAGGCACTCTCTGGTACACTCATGATCAGCAACTGGACATCCAAATGTTCTTCAGTGCCACTTGGTCATAATAATTTCAAAAATTTCATGGTATTTATCTAGCCATTTTTCAAGGATGAAGTTGGATGCACTGTGAGTTTCAATTCTTTCAGGAACCATTAAATGGTGAGGAATTTCATTTCAATGAAAGCTCTGGAGGACTCTCACAGGCAAGGCTTCCCATGGAGTGGCCAAAAGGTCACATGAAGCCAGGCCCATTGAGGTCTACAATGCTAGGTCCATGTGTGTTTTGAATCTCAACTATGGTTGCCAAGTCTTTCAGAATAAAATCATGTGATATCGTAGCTGAGATTCCCAGTGTTCTGTGGAGAGCCACCTGGGCCTATATCTCAGTTTCCAATGGGGACTCTCATGCGTGGCCTCCTGAAATCCCAACACAATTCATGGCAATTCTTCTCTGAGGTCAGGTCCAGAACGCAGTCTCTAAGGGGAATCACACCAAAGTTCAAGCCATGGTGGACAGAGTTATGTCTTCCAACTGCCACACAAATGACCACAATTAAAACCAAAACACTTTCACATAGCCCTCGTCTTCTTCCATGTAGACACTCATCAAATCCTCTGGCTGGACGTTTCCAAAAGGGGTGAAGTCCAAGATCCTGTCCAAAATATGCTCCCTCGCCCCTATTTTGCCTAAGGTCAGTGTGGTCTAAACACCTTTCCTGTGAACCAGGAGTGATCAAATAGGCCTGACCTTATTACTGCTCCACTTCTCCAATTTGAGGCCTACTGACTGCCAGGTATAAATTCTTTATATGAATGGGAGTCATGAAAAAACCAAAGCATCTATAGTCTAGCCTTTGCAGGCCAGGATGGAGGTCAGGAACCTTACAGAAGATGGCGAGAGACTTCATACACAATGACTTCTATTTTGACCATTTTGTATTTGTAGCACACATGGAATCTTACCTTAGATCCATCAGGTGTTAAGAATCTAAGCAGCAGCCTCACACAGGTTCACGAGGCTGATTCAGACACATCCCTTTTGGAAGCAATTAAGCAAAGAGCCACAGGTGATGCCCATTCATTTCCATTTGAAAACTGTTTTCTTAAGGCTTCACAAAGGGGTGGCCTGAGGCAAAGACCTTCCTGACATTCAGGGCAATGAAGCAATAGGTAAGCAAATGGCCCAAAGCAAGGATTCTCCACTGAGACTTTACTGGTCACATTGATATCTGAGTTTTCTGAGATCCTCCCATTCCCTTCAGTTATCATGTACATGGCCATGTCACAGTGCTTGGAGGTGGTACATATCTTGGATACAAAACCATGAGCCAATTCTTGAGAGTGGCCAGAATTCAGGAAGAAAACAGAAACGTAGTAAGATAGTAGGTGTTGCCCATCCATAAGGCAAGTCACAGTCCATGCGTTAATTGGGCAGGATGAATGCTGGGAAGCTTTCTACAAGACAGGAAACATCCATTGATGCATTTTCTTTTCTAATGTCTACAACCACGGACACAGTGGGAGAAACAGACATAGAAACACTCGCCTTGTCAAACAATTTACTAGAAAAAGTCCATTCCAATCCAAACAAACCACCTTTCCTACCTATTCTCAGAACATGAGACAAAACCACACACTCACACCCACACCCACAAAGGCACCTCCTTCCCCCAAGTAGGTTTGTAACTATCCAGAGTGTCCTTTGACTGGTGGGTCATACTATGTTCCCCTGATATGGCCTATCCATTCTCAGATCTGGTCTCCTTGGCCAACTCTGTGACGTTGTCAGGAGCATGTGGAGAGCCACTACCTACTTTCTCAGGAAAGGTCCCTGGCATGTGGCCATCCTCACATCAGTGGGTACCAAGAAAGACTGACTCTGTCCTTAGTAACACCAAACAAGTGAGCCCACTGGGACTGGGACTTGGATTGGCTCTCAGTGCCTGGCTTCCTGGATCCCAAGTTTAAAGTGTTCCATCACCAAGGAAGTGAGGTAGGTTACTTCCTTCAGGAATTTAATGAGGTCACTGCCTTGGCAAACACATTGTCCTAACAGTTGCTTCCAATGGTTCCATGAGATGGAGGCTGCCCCTACTTCCTGTGACATTTTCACAAGTTAGAATGATATATAAATCAAAGGCACCAAGAAACAGCGCTCCACAAAGGCCTGGTTTGGTCCGTCTCCTGTACATTAAGAGAGAGGCTGATTCAGCCACATCCCTTCATCCTGACCAGGTTTTTTGGCAATGGAAGATGACTTTTGCTCTCTCAGGTCCTTCATAGCTGCCTACATCTTCTTCAGGGATCATTTCTGCATGGACCTTTGAGGTTCTCAGCAAGTGGAAGATCCCCTACATCCCTATATTTTAAGGCCAACTCTGTCCCTGCTCTTCTCTAAAGTTAGATTGAGAGATCACTGTGTGGTTACGGTTAATAACAGTTTCGATTTGGGTTAGGAATCATTCTGCAGGATGAATAATGGTATTGGGAATCTGTGATATTTATAAGAATATAGACGTGAGTTAAAAGTATGGAAACAGAAATCTAGGTAAGATTTGCATCCCAGAAGGGCATTGAGACCTTGATTGGGATACTTAGCAATGTTATACTTTCTGCACAAATGTCTCAGATAAATCCATACACAATGGCATAGGACGTTGTACCTTGGATGATTGAATGTCGAAGAGAACCTCCAGTCAAAAAAGGATAGTCGGTGGAATTAGGAAGATAGTCAGTAGGTTTAGAAAGAAGGGTGAGAATAAGATTTGGAAAAAAGTTCTTTACCAATAGGGTTTCGGTTAGAGAGTGAATATTAATGTCAGCCCATGTTAAGTGTCAGTCACAATAATGAATTTGGGAAAATATGTAGGAAAGGAGGTATCAATAGAGACCTTAGGAAATCAGGCAAATTATTAAGTGAGTCATAGGATTAGGCATTTTTAACAGGGTTGAGGTTGAATATATAACCTTAGGAAGAAAGAAATATGTAGTCACCAATAGAATTGACATTTGAGAGCATTAGGCAACCTGGACATGAATGTTTTTAGTAATTCATGCTCACTTTCCATTTAGGCTTTGTTGAAAATAAATAAAATAGGTAATTGTCTCTTCCTGTTTTTCTGTATGCTTAAGAAAACACTCTTGAAATCTTGAAAACTTTTTGCTAATCTTGTTCCCAGAATGTGCTGTCCCCAACTGCCAAACTGCAGAATGTACACCCTCACCCGTTTACATGCAAACCGCCCACTTGCCCTGACCCATCAATAAACTTCCCTCCCTGCCCTCTTCAAGAAAAGTATATAAGCTCTGCTTAAGCTGTTCTCAGTGCTCTCTGCTCTATTCAAGTGAGGTCTGAGCCCCAGAATTTTGGGCGCTTTGCTGTTGCATGAGACAGTGTCTTGGTGGTCTCTTCCTCCAATGGTCGCCTGACCATTACATCTGAGGGCCCCAGCGAGTTCCAGCAGCGTTGGACGAAAGACCCCCAATAGGCTCATCTCAGGTTAAGTAAGGCGCCACTTTCTTGTTTCAGGTTTCAGGTTAGGGATGGGCAAAATGGCTATTGGTGATGAGCATGAGCTCTCTCTGACGGTGGCTGACAGAAGTGTCACAGAGCCACAGGCCACGTCTCTGGGGGACGCCCCAGAGAACTCGGGAAACCGAGTAACAATAGTCTCCTAAACTCAGTGATATTTTGTTTTGGATTCGGTATTGTCAGCCCATCAGGTTGTCCTGGCTACTCAGTCCTGTTCTCAGTATTGGACGTCCATTGCCTGTCTTTATTGTCTTGTCTTGTCTGTGTCATGTGTCATTGCTTTCACTATTTGTGTATCTTTCATATGGGACAGAGCACTTCAATGCCTCTGTCCCTGAACCTTGATCACTGGACCAAAGTCTGCTTAAAGGCTCAGAATCTTCTTTTTTTCAGTAAAACGTCAGATCTGGAAGACTCTATGTGTCTCAGAATGACCCACCTTTGGAGTCGGATGGCCCCCAGAAGGATCTTTCTACTTCACACTAATTCAAAAACTCAGAGATATTGTCTTTCAGCCGGGGCCACATAGCCATCCAGATCAACAGCAATATATCTTTAGTTTGCAGGACCTCTGCAAATCTCCTCTTCCATGGTTGAAGCCTTTCCTTGTCCCTGTCCCCGCTCCTACTGGTTCTCCCACTTTTCTATCTCTCAAACCCTCTGCTCCCCCTCCTCCACCCTCTGTTGTCCCTGAGTCTCAAGACTCTACTGGACTCTCTTCCCCCTCCTTATGCCCTGCCCTTGTCCTCCAACCCCAAACACCCTCTAAGTGATTCCCCTGCTGCTGACTCAGACTCTCCACCATTGGAGGAATATAGGCCAGCCCAGCGCCCTCCAGGTGACTACCCCACGGCACACACAGCCCCTCCTTCCTTGGAGGTAGCTGGCCCGGCCAAAAGAACACAAAGTACTCGCCGGGGGGGTTAAACTTTGAAGTGGATACAGGGTAAGTATACTCAGCCCTTAAGGCCCCATTGGGCCATCTATCAAACAAAAAGGACTCTAGTTCAAGGGGCTAATGGCAGTAAATATGGGGCTTAGACAACTAAGAGGACCATGGACCTGGGGAAAGAAAAAATCCATCACTCGTTCCTAGTAATCCCAGAATGCCCGACCCCATTGATGGGCACACATCTGCTCAAAAAGCTCCAGGCCAGAATAACTTTTAACCCTGAAGGCCCCCAAGTGAAATTTCTAAATTTTTCAGTAAAAACTCCTATAGTCACGGCTTTTACTATGTCAGTAGAAGATGAACATCAACTTGTCAAACCCCCCAAGACTGATCAAACAGGCAAGCTACCCCAGAAATGGATAACAGATTACGCAGATGCCTAGGAAAAAAACTGCTGGGTTACACGTAGCCATGAAACATCCTCCAATAACAGTGGAGTTAAAAACTTCAGCCCCCCCATCAATGTCAAAAAATATCCTCTGAGCAAAAAAGCTAAAGATGGGATAAGGCCCCATATTCAGAAATATCTGGCCTTAAGGGTCCTAAGGCCCTGTCATTTGAACTGGAACACTGCCCTGTTACCAGTATAAAAATCCAGGAACCGGGGACTATCGCACCGTTCAAGACCAAAGAGAGATCTACAACAGAGTGCAGGACATTCACCCCACAGTACATAATCTGTACAATCTGCTTAGCACTCTGAAGCATGAGCGGAAATGGTATACTGTTCTGGACTTAAAAGATGCTTTCTTTTGCTTGCCTCTGCATAAAGATAGTCAGTTGCTATTTGATTTCGAGTGGGTAGACCCAGAAACCGGGACATCTGGTCAACTAACATGGACTAGACTCCCACAGGGGTTCAAAAACTCCCCCACTCTCTTTGATGAAGCCCTCCACAGAGACCCCAACAACTTCAGAACTATGCACCCTGACGTCACCCTGCTTCAATATGTCGATGACCTGCAACTGGCAGCCAACACCAAGAAAAACTGTGAGTCTGGAACCCAATTATTATTATACGAGCTTGCTCAACTCTGGTATAGTGCTTCTGCCAAAAAAGCCCAAATTTGCCAGCAAGAAGTAATCTTCCTGGACTATTCCCTTAGGGGCAGTAAGCGATGGCTCACTGAGACCAGAAAACAATCCATTGAGCAGATACCACCCCCATCTAACAGCAGACAACTCAGAGAGTTTCTTGGGACTGCTGGCTTATGCAGCTTATGGATACCTGGGTTTGCGTCCTTAGCTGCTCCTTTATACCCGCTGTTAAAGAGAGATGCCCAATTCTAATGGACCCCTGAGCACCAGCAAGCTTTTGATAACATCTAAGGACACTGACACTGAAACCCTCAACTTCACTGAGCCCAGCTTGCATTTTCAGAAATCCCTAAACTAAGTTAAAAATGTACATCAACTCACTCACCTTGGTTCAAAGAAACTGCAGGCATTCCTGAAGGATCAAGAACAGAGTTTTCCACTAACCGACTCAGAGCGAAAGAAATAACTGAACGGGTAACAAAAGCCTGCCGGGTCTGTCAATTGGTTAATGCTTACCCTTCCAACTTTCCTGCAGGAAAGCACCTACAAGAAACCAGACCAGGACAATTCTTGGAAGTGGACATTACTGAAATTAAGCCAGGAAGTTATGGACTTAAATATCTCCTAGTCTTTGTAGATACATTTTCAGGATGAATTAATTGAAGCCTTCCCCCCCCCACACACACAAAAAAAAAACAACAACAACAAAATAAATGGCACAAATGGTGGTCAAGAAGATCCTGAAAGATATTTTTCTAAGATACGGACTGGCTAAGGCAATAGGGTCTGATAATGGACTGGCGTTAATTGCCCTGGTAAGTCAGGGATTAGCCAGGACCCTGGGGATTAATTGGAAATTACATTGTGCTTATAGACCCCAGAGCTCAGTACAGGTAAAAAAAAATAATAGAACCATTAAAGAGACTTAACAAAATCAAGCTTAGAGATCGGCATAAAAGATCGATCTATTCTCCTGCTTTATGCACTGTTTCATGCAAGAAATACTCATACTCCTCTGTTTCCTTGTGTAACCTCACCCCCTATGAAATTCTCTATGGTCCCTCCTCCAGTAAGGGACCTAACCCAAACTCTAAGACCTAACGATCCCTTCCACACCCCCTTGCTTGACAGACTTAAAGCTCTTGAAAGAAATCAGCAATATCTGTGGAAACATCTGGCCACTGCCGACCAACCTGGGGACGAGGGGACTCCATATCGATACCAAGTAGGAGACTTCGTCTACATTAGACGACATCAGGTGTCATCCCTGGAACCCCACTGGAAAGGACCATATAAGGTGCTACATATAACACCTACAGTGGTAAATGTAGACGGAATCACTTCATGGATCCATGTCTCTCATCTCTGGCCTGCGCCCTGTCCAAAATCTGACTGGAAACTGGAAAAGACTGGTAACACTTTCAAATTGCGTATTCGCCATGTTGATAAGGCTACAGACTCTCCCCTTGGCCAAGAGTAGTCCTAACCCTCATCAGCCTGTTCAGCAGTAATGGCTGATCACAAATCCTACTGTACAAGAAGTATGGTCTATCTTGCATACAGCCCCTTTAGGGACATGGTGGCCATCTCTCCACCCAGACATTTGTCAGCTGGCTATTGGTCTTTCCTATTGGGATATCCCTGATGAAGGGGATCCAACTAAAATTCCAATAAATCCTTTCCGTATCATAGGTAATAGAAACAAACATTATGGATGTAGGGACACGAGAGCCAGATGCAGGTTGGCTAGCCTAGATTACTATGTTTGCCCAGCGGACTATCAAAGCCACAAACAGACATGGCTGTGTGGGGGAAATGCCGACTTCTTCTGTAAGTCATGGGAATGTGAGCATACAGGGGTGCCTGGTGGAACCCAAACTCCTCATCAAATTCAATACACAGCATTGGCCATATTACCAATTACACAACCAATACCGATGGCCCCCGGAGGGGTCTCTAGATCCTAAAATTCTCCGTGACCTTTTTAACTTCGGCAAGTGCTCAAAGGGTGGAAGGAAATTACCCTAAGTGGAGGCATTTTCCCTCCTTCGCTCACATCCTGAACTATGCTTATCCAATAGATCCTCACCCTCAGCTTTCTGCTCCAGACTCTCTGCTGCCACTCCCACCTCAGCAACCTGATTTCTTCCCTCCAATTACTAGATCAAAAACCCAAACCGCCGGTTCTCAGATTATTGCCCCCTTGCTGAGGTAGCAGGTACTGAGGTACCCATCCACCCACTCACTACTCTCTTCTCCTGTCAGTGCCCGCACCAGGTCCCACCAGGTCCTCTTACCAGCTAACCCAAAGCTCAAACCAGCTAAGGAGAGCCCTCAGACCCCTATCCAAGATGTAATGAAAATGGCCTTTATAGTTGCTCTGTCATCACTGAAAACAGGTTACTAAGAATTTAAAGTCCCTCACAGGCTTTTTGGGATACAAACTCCCATCTTCCCCTCTGCTCTATCTGTTCTACTGCTCAAGTTTTGTTGCCTGGAAAATTCCAAACCCCTTTCCCATTATTCTTTTACATCTCTCCATCCTCATGCTCAGACCCAAGGTGCTGCTCTCAGACCCGCCTTCCCTGTCTTCCCCGTCTATACCAGGCCCACAAAAAGTCTTAAATGACCTTCTCCAGCAGTCTTCACCATGGCTGACTTTAGGACTTTCAGCCAAAGACTCCCTATAAAAGAGTTCAATGTAGATAAACTTCCCCTTTTCGTGTTTCCCTGTTCTATTTGGCCACTGGCTGGAAAAATCAGCACTCCTAAGCTAGACTCCCCCTTACTAGTTTTTCACAAAACATGTGAACAAGGCCTCTGGCCTTGAGCTGGGGCTTCACAGACATGGTTACATTTCTAAGATAAATAAGTTACCAAATGAGCTCCATTGTTACAGCTGGCAGTGAGAAAAAAAAAGAGAGAAGAAAAAAGCTCTCCCACTCCAGGTGTTCTTAAAATGTTAACTTGCCCAGAACAGATGAAAAAAACAATAGAAACGAAAACTTCTTTTTGTGAACTTATGCAGACTGTGAACTTCTGAGCCCCTTCCCTTACATGTTGGGTACAAAATTCGGAAACTACCTAAATTTGGAGATCAGGTGACTAATTGATTACAACAGAAGCAATGCCCTCTAAATCCGTTGCAACCAAATAGGTATGTTTCGCTGTCTTCGGTGCTATCTTAGGTGCCTTGAATTGTCCGTCCTTACAACAGTATAATTCTATATACTTAAACATTGTTTATGTTTTCATAAAATCGTCAACAGATGTGATTAATTATGTAATGTTCAGATGTTTCCCAGAGTGCTCTATCATGAGGCAGGTTAATTTAAATATCAAATAGGGGGGCATACAACCCGGTTCCTCTGGGAACCTGTATCCCTCACTTTAGCCATCCTATTAGGAAAAGGAGCTGCTGCAGGTGTGGGCACAGGAATCACTGTCCTAGTCCATGTGACACAACAAATGACCCGATGAGAAGCAGCAATAGACCAAAATTTAAAGATATTAAAAACCTCCATCACAGTTTTATAGGAATCTTTAACCTCTCTCTCTGAAATTGTTTTACAGAACATGCGAGGGTTGGACCTCCTCTTCGTGAGAGAAGGGGGCTTTCGTGCTGCATTGAGGGAAAAAGTTGATTTTATGCCGACCATACTGGAGTTGTAAAAAAATCTATGAGTAAATTAAGAAGACGCCTAGAAGAGCATCAACAAGAGAGAGATGGACAAAAAGGGTGGTTTGAGTCTTTGTTCACACAGTCCCCCTGGTTAACTACGCTTTTATCAGCCCTGGCCAGTCCATTAATAATCCTCATTTCATTGCTAATTGTAGGACCCTGTTTGCTCAACCATCTAGTTTCCTTTCTACAAGCTTAAATTGGATAAGTTAAACTTATGGTAATCGGACAACAATATACCTCACTAGAAGACATAAAATGTGAGACCCCGCAATGCTCATTTTTATGATTAAAATTAACCAGAATAAGAAGTGGGGAATGAAAGGTTAATAAAATATGTACTTTTAACTTCTTGTTTTTCTGTATGCTTAACAAAATACTGATGAAATCTTGAAAACTGTTTGCTAATCTTGTTCCCAGAATGTGCTGTCCCCAATTGCCAAACTGTTGAATGTACTCCCTCTCCCATTGGCATGCAAACCACTCACTCGACCTGACCCATCAATAAATTTCCCTCCCTGCTCTCACCACGTAAATTGCATAAGCTCTGCTTAAGCTGTTCTTAGGGCTCTCTTCTCTATTCAAGTGAGCTCTGAGCCCCAGCAGGACCCCCAATAAACCCTTTGCTGTTGCATGAGACAGTCTCTTCGCGGTCTCTTTTCCGACGCTCGCCCGACCTTTACATTGGTACAATCATAAGTGTGAACATTCCTATGTGTGTCCAGAATATTACTATAATAAATAATATATGTAGATCAGGTAATAGTAGTTTTTCTTCCACCATTTCTGGGAGCAATATTTTGAAGATATATGAATTAGTATTTTGGGTAGAAATAGGTGTACCATTTGTCTATGAATATAGAGATAATGCACGAATAGACAATACTGTGAATTAATAATATTACTGGTTCCAACTTTAAATAATGGATTGAATTGATATCTGAAAATATACAGGAAACCTTATATTGATATACTACATTTAATCCTACCCGTTATACATCTGAATGAAATATTAGGGTTATGGATTTTCATGAAGAGTGTTTGAGTTTTGCTTCAAAAGTGATTATGGAAATTGAAAATAATGTGTTTGGAAAGAAGTCTCATGAAAAGACCAGTCCAGAAACCTGGAGGTATGCATGTGTTCTGAAGCAGAAAGTGATTTAAAGTGAAACAAACGCCTATATATTTGCTAACTTGTGGATGATAAATATATACGATGATGTGCAGAAATTGAAGAAATAGTAATGTACCAGTGTTGAATAAAAATGAACGTTAAAATACACATCATGTCCCATAGGAATCTACTTGAATTGATGTTAAACTGCGTCCGTTAATGTAGAAATATTAGAATTTGTATGCACCATTCACTGAAGTTAGTTTTCAGTACTAGGAAACAAATATGTATTTCAGGTAGATGAGTATTTCTGAGAATAATCTTGTGAAAAGTTGATTATAAATCCACATACATGAACATGAATGAATTCAGGGAGTGTAGAATAAGACTCATACATTTCATATTTTGAAAAATCTGGAGAGTATATATATATATATATATATATATATATATATACACACACACACACACACACACACACACACACACACACACACAAACTGAGACTATAAAAATAGCAATATATATGCCAATTGAAATTCACCATGAAATATACATCATCCACAGATTCAAAAATATTCATGTTACTGAAGATAGATTTATATATAATGTTGTTTAACTAGGAAGTTTACCCATACATTGAATTTTCAGTTCCAACAGCATTTAGGAGGAGTAATCTCTTCTCACATTTTGTATCTGCCAAGTCAGCCACCTCACAAGAATGCACGTGTGATACCAGGTAGGATTCTATATGTGCATATAAAAATACATGTGCTGAATAGGCTACAGAGAGAGGGAGACAGGAATTCACATATTTGTTAACTTTAAAAACACATGGATAACTATTTCAACAGAAAATTGACTAGATTTATAACACATACCCTTTTTTATGCAAAAGGCAAGTCCAACTATACACCATGCCTCCTCTGAACTGCTTGGATTTCTATTCTGTTTGGGTTATTTTTCTCCATCATATTAGGAGTAGTAGTCAGAGTCCAGTAGGTTATGAGTTAGTGTCAGGGATCAGTATTTCAAATGGAAAATAGAATAATGAATCAAATGTGTATGCAAATATATGCTACACAAAAATCTTCCCACTCTCATCCAGAACAAATCCTTGACATTACCTTCGCCTGAAGTAAGTCACAATTAGAATAGAAGAGTTAGAAAATCTGTGAATACATATCTTGAGTGGAAAATGCTCAGAGTTCAGAACCTTGGAGGTGGTAGAGGAGTTTCCAAAAGTAAGGGACATGGTAAACACTCCTCTAACATGGAGGTCTGCTGGCGTAAAGACATCTTGAGAAACTGCCTCTGAGGTTGGGCACTTGAAACATACGTTATTTTCAGGAGCTTTAGCTTCCTTTGTAGTGAGACAATAAAATCTGGGTCTGCATCTATGTGACCTGGAGGATATGGTTTCTTATTTTCCAGTGAACATGAGGCAGCAGTGCTGAATTCACTCTTTGTAGGTAAACAGTGGCCACTGGGGTCTAATTGTCTCCCCATGTGGACTGTGGAGCCATTTGGTCATCCTCCACTTTTCGTGGTGTTTCCTGCTGTTGCACTGGGAGTTTGGTATTTGCTTCACAAAATACAAGAAGTTCAACAGGGACACAGTGCTGGAGGGAGTTCTGTCACGTGTTGTGGGTCAGGGTCTGCAGGAGAATGCAACAACCAGGCTTCTTTCCCACATACCTTGCCCCCTTGTCCATAGCAACTTGATTCTGAACATGGCCCTGAATCCTCTCCATATAAAAACATGCTTTTACATATTCGGGTCTCCTGGCTGCACCATGTTAGTCACAAAAAATTTGGAAGCCAATGAGAAATCCACATGGCCATAACACAGATGTATTATCACACAACTGCAGACCACTTCTCTAGGCCCAATACTCTGCAGGCTCTAACTTGCTTGCCCCCATGTCCATAGCAACTTGATTCTGAACATGGCCCTGAAATCTTTCAATATAAAAACATGCTTTTACATATACGGGTCTCCTGGCTACACCATGGCAGTCACAATGAATTTGGAAGCCAATGGCAGAACCACATGGTCACAACACAGATGTATTATCACAAAACTGCACACCATTTCTCTAGGCCCACAACTCTGCAGGCTATAACTCAATGGCATCTCTGTTCTACACCATTTTCATGAAACCCAGTGAATTAAGGCAGGGTCTGGTACACTCAAGATCAGCAACAGGACATCCAAAGGTTCTCCAGTGCCACCTGGTCATGGGAATTTTAAAGATTTCATGGTATTTATCTGGCCATTTTTCAAGGATGAAGTTGGAGGCACTGTGGGTTTCAATTCATTCAGGAACCATTAAATGTTGAGGAAGTTCATTTCAAAGAAAGCTCTGGAGAACTCTCACAGGCAAGGCTTCCAAAAGAGTGGCCAAAAGGTCACATGAAGCCAGGCGCATTGAGGTCTCCAATGTGATGTCCATGTGTGTTTTGACTCAAAACTATCCCTGCCAAGTCTTTCAGAATAAAATCATGTGATATACTGGCTGAGATTCCCAGTACTCTTTGGAAAACCACCCTGGGCCTAGATCTCAGTTTCCAAGGGTGACTTTCATGCGTGGCCTCCTAAAATCCCAACACTTTTCATGGCAATACTTCTCTGAGGTCAATTCCAGAACGCAGTCTCTAAGGGGAATCAAACCAGAGTTCAAGCCCAGGTTGACCCAGTCATCTCTTCACACCGCCAATCAAATGAACACAATTAAAAACAAAACACTATCACATGGCCCCATCTTCTTCCTTATAGACACTCATCATAACCTCTGGTTGGAGCTTTCCATGAGGGGCACATTCCAAAAGAGTGTCCAAAATAAGCTCCCTTGCCCCTCATTTGGCTCAAGTCAGGGTGGGAAGGACACCCTTCCTGTGAACCAGGAGTGATCAAATAGGCCTGTCATTAATACTGCTCCGCTTTTCCAATTTGAGGCCTTCTGACTGTGGGGTTTAGATTCTTTATGTGAACTGGAGTCATGAGAAAAGACAAGCACCTCTGCAGAGATTTGAAGAACTCATTTGACCAAAAGGATCGCTATTCTCACTTGATTGATTTCAGGAACCTAACAGAGAAAGGCAATAGAATTCATTCACAATGACTGAAATTTTTGCGAATTTGGTTTTGGTTTCACACATGGGATCTTTCTTTAGATCCATCAGGTGCTGAGAATCTAAGCCACAGCCTCACACAGGGCCAAGAGCCTGATTCAGACACATCCCTTTCCGAAGCAATTTAGCAAGAGCCACAGGTGCTGCCCATTCATTTCCATTTGAAAACTGTTTTCTTCAGGCTTCACAAGGGGGTAGCCTGAGCCCAACATCTTCCTGACATTCAGGGCAACAGAACAATAGGTAAGCAAAAGGCCCAAAGCATGGTATCTCCACTGAGATTTTTCTGGTCACACTCATATCTGAGTTTTCTGAGATACTGGCCATTCCCTTCAGGTATCCAGTACATGGACATGTCAAAGACCTTGGAGTTGGTACATATCTTGGACACAAAACAATGAGACTATTCTGGAGAGTTTCCAGAATTCAGGAAGAAAACAGGGACTTAGGAAGGTAGTAGGTTTTGCCAATCCATAAGGCAAGCTGCAGTCCATTCATAAATTGGGCAGGATGAATGCTGGGAATCTTTTTACTACACAGGACACATCCATTGTTGCATTGTCTTTTCTCATGTCTACAACCACGGACACAGTGGGATACACAGACATAGAAACACTCACCTTGTCAAATGACTTACTAGAAATAGTTCACTGAAAACCAAACAAACCGCCTTTCCTACCTATTCTCAGAACAAGAGACAAAACCACACACCCACACTCACAATGGCACCTCCTTCCCCTAAGTAGGTCTGTGACTATCCGGAGTGTTCTCTGACTGGTGGGCAATACTATGTTCCCCCGAAATGGCCTGTATTCTCTCAGATCTGGTTTCCTTGGCAAACTATGTGAAGTTGTCACTAAAAAGTGGTGAGCCACTACCTGCTTTCTCAGGAAAGGTCCCTCTTCAGAGCTCTCCTGGCATTTGGCCATCCTCACATCAGTAGGTACCAAGAAAGACTGACTCTGTCCTTGGTAAATCCAAACAAGTGAGCCCACTGGGACTGGGACTGGAACTGCATCTGGGTGCCTGGCTTCTTGGATACCAAGTTCAGAGAGTTCCATCACCAAGGAAATGAGGTATGACACTTTCTTTGGAACTGAATGAGGTCACTGCCTTGGCAACCACTTGGTCCTAACAGTTGCTTCCAAGGGCCCCATGAGATGGAGGCTGCCCCTTCTTCCTCTGACACTTTCACAATTTAGAATGGTATATCAACCATAGGCAAACACACAGGCCTGGTTTGGTCCATCTTCTCCACAATAAGAAGAGAGAGGCTGATTCAGACACATCCCTTCATCCTGACCAGGTGGTTTGTCATCGAAGATGACTTTTGCTCTTTCAGGTCCTTCATACCTGTCTACAACTTCTCCAGGTATCATTTCTGCATGGACCTTTGAGGATCTCAGCAGGTGGAAGGTCCCCTACTTTTCTGTATTGTAAGAACAACTTTGTCCCTGCTCTTCTGTAAAATGAGATTGAGGGAACAGTGTATGTTTAGGGTTAATAACAGGTTTGATTTCGATTTGTGTTAGGAATCATTCTTCTGGATGAATAATGGTATTGGGAACCTGGTATATTTACAAGAATGTAGAGGTGAAACATAAGTATGAAAACAGAAATCCAGGTATGATTTTAAACCCATAAGGGCATTGGGCCCTTGATTGTGATACTTAGCTTTGAATTATGTTCTGCACAGATGTCTCAGATAATTTGATATACAATGGCATAGGACCTTGTACCTTGGAAGATTGAATGTAGAAGAGAACATCCCTTCAAAAAGGGATAGTCGGTAGGATTAGGAAGATAGTCGGTCGTTTTAGGAAGAAGAGTGAGTATATGATTTGGAATAAAAGTTCTTTAGCAATAGGATTTCAGTTAGAGAGTGAATGTATATGTCAGCACATATGAAGAGCCAGTCACGATGATGAAGTGGGGAAAACATGTAGAAAAGAAGATATCAATAAAGATATTACGAAATCAGGGAAAGTATAAAGTGAGTGAGAGGATTAGACATTTTCAACAGGCTTGAGGTTGAATCTTAGAAAGAAACAAATATGAAGTCACCAATAATATTGACATTTGAGAGCATTAGGCACCCTGGACATGGATGTTTTTAGTAATCTATGTTCACATTTCATTTAGGCTTTGCTTGGTTCAATCATAAGTGTAACATTTACATTTTTGTCCAGAATATTATTGTGATAATATGTATATGTAGATCAGGTGACATAAGTATTTCTTCCACCATTTTTGGTAGCAATATACTGAAGACATAAAATTAGTATTGGGCGTACAAAGAGGTGTACCCTATGTCTATGAATATAGAGATAAAGCATGAATAGACCATACTGTGAATAAGTAATATAACTTGTTCCAACTTAATATAATGGGATGAACTGTTATCTGAAAAATTACTGGAAATCTTATATGCATATACAATCATTCATTCCAACCAGTTATTCATCTAATGTCAATATTAGTGTTTTGGTTTATCATGAAGAGTGTGTGAGTTTTACTTCAAAAGTGATTATGGAAATCGAAAATAATGTGTTTGGAAAGAAGTCTCATGAAAAGACCAGTCAAGAAACCCTGACAATACATGTGTTGTGAAGTAGGAAGTGATTAAAGTTTAAAGAAATGCCTACAAATTTATGAACTTGTGGATGAAATACATATCTTATGATGAGCAAAAACTGAAGAAATAATAATGTACCAGTGTTGAATATAAATGAACATCATATTATATATCATGTCCCATTGGGATCTACTTGCATTGGTGATAGACTGGATCAGTTCCTGTAGAATTATTAACATTTGTATGCACCATTCACTGAAGTTAGTTTTCAGTACTAGGAAACAAATATGTATTTAAGGTGGATGAATATTTCTGAGACTAATATTTTGGAAAGTTTATTATAAATCCACATGCATGAACATGAATGAATTTAGAGAGTGTATATAAGACACATATATTTCATATTTTGAAAAATCTGGAGAGTGTATATATATATATATATATATATATATATATATATATATATATACACACATACCCACACACACACAAAAAAAAACACACACAGACATTTAAAAGTAGCAATATATATGCCAATCGAAATTCATCTTTAAATATATATCATCCACAGATGCAAAAATATTTATTTTACTGAACATGAGTTTATGTATAATGATGTTCTACTAGGAAGTTCCCCTATAGGTGGAATTTTCAGTTCCAACAGCAATTTGGAGGAGTGATCTCTTCTCACAATTTGTATCACCTCACAAAAATGTACATGTGATACCAGGTGGGATTCTATAAGTGCATATGAAAATACATGTGATGAATAGGCTACAGAGAAAGGGAGACAGGAATTCATATATTTGTTTAATTTAAAAACACATGGTGAACTATTTCAATTAAAAATTGACTAGATTTATAACACCTACCATTTATCATGCAAAAGGTAAGTCCAAGTATGCAGCATGCCTCCTCTGAACTGCTTGTATTTCTATTCTGTTTGGGTATTTTTCTCCATCATATTAGGATTAGTAGTCAGAGGATAGTAGGGTATGGGATAGTGTCAGGGATTCAGTATTTCTAATAGAAAATTGAAAATGAATGCAATGTGTATGCAAATATGTGCTACACAAATATCTTCCCACTCTCATCCAGAGCAATGCCTTGACATTACCTTCGCACCATGTATGACACAATTAGAGGAGAAGAGTTAGAAAATCTGTGAATACATATCTGCAATGGAAACTGCTCAATTTTCACAAATTTGGAGATGGTAGAGGAGTTTCCAAAATTAAGGGACAATGTAAACTCTCCACAAACATGGAGCTCTGCTGGCCTAAAGAGTTCTTAAGAAACTGCCTCTGAGGTTGGGCACATGAAATATATGTTGTTGTCAGGAGCTTTAGCTTCCATTGTAGTGAGACCATCCAAGCTGGGTCTCCATTTTTGTGACCTTTGTGAGCACATGGTTTCTTGTTTTCCAATGAACATGAGGCAGCATTGCTAAATTCTCTCTTTGTAGGTAAACTGTGACCAATGGGGGCTAAGTGTCTCCCCGTGTGCACTGTGAACCCATTTGGTCATCTTCCACTTTTCGTGCTGTTTCTTGCTGCTGCACTCGCAATTTGGCATTTGCTTCATGAAACAAGGAGTTCAACTGGGACACAGTGCTGGAGCGAGTTCTGTCACGTGTGGTGGGTCAGGGTCTGCAGGAAAATGCACCAACCATGCTTCTATCCCACCAGCTTGCCTCCTTGAGCATAGCAACCTGATTCTGAACATTGCTCTGAAACTCCTACATATAACAAGATGCCTTTTCAGAGAAGGGTCTGCTGGCTGCACCATATCAGTCATAATCCATTTGGAAGCCAAAGGCAGATCCACATGGCCAAACCACAGATTTTTTATCACACACCTGCCCACAACTTCTCTAGGTCCACTACTCAGCAGGCTCGAACTTACTTGCATCTCTTTTCTATACCATTTTCATGAAAACCAGTCAATCAAGGCACCTTCTGGTATATTCATAATCAGAAACAGGACATCCAAAGGTTTTCCAGTGCCACCTGCTCATGGGAATTTTAAACATTTCATGGTATTTATCTAACCATTTTTAAAGGATGAAGTTGGAGGCACTGTGGGTTTCAATTCATTCAGGAACCATTAAATGTTGAGGAAACTCATTTTAATGAAAGCTCTCGAGAACTCTCACAGGCAAGGCTTCCAAAAGAGTGGCCAAAAGTTCACATGAAGCCAGGCCCATTGAGGTCTACAATATGAGGTCCATGTTTGTTTTGACTCTCAACTATTGCTGCCAAGTCTTTCAGAATAAAATCATGTGATATCCTGGCTGAGATTCCCAGTGCTCTGTGGAAAGCAACCCTGGGTCAAGACTCATTTTCCAAGGACTCCATGCGTGGCCTCCTAAAATCCCAACACAACTCATTGCAATACTTCTCTAAGATCAGTTCCAGAATGCAGTCTCTAAGGGTAATTACGCCAGAGTTCCAGCCCACGTGGACCAATTCATCTCTTCCAACCGCCACACAAGTGACCACAATTAAAACCAAAACACTCCCACATGGACCTCATCTTCTTCCATATAGACACTCATCATTACCTCTGGCTGGAGGATTCTATGAGGGGCACAGCCCAAGACAATGTCCAAAAGAAGCTTCCTTACCCCTCATATGCCTAAAGGCCCGGACTCCCTTCCTGTGAACCAGGAGTGATCAAATAGGCCTGCCGTTAATACTGCTCCACTTCTGCAATTTGTGGCCTAGTGACTGTGGGGTTTAGATTCTTTTTGTAAATGGGAGTCATGAGAAAACCCAAGCACCTATGGGCTAGACTCTGCAGGGCTTTGAAGAACTCATTTGACCCAAAGGATCCCTATTCTCACTTGATGGAGGCAGGAACATTACAGAGGAAGACGAGAGACTCCATCCACAATGACCACTCTTTTGGCCATTTTGGTTTTGGATGCACACAGGGGATCCTTCTTTAGACCCATCAGGTGCTGAGAATCAAAGCCACAGCCTCACACAGGGCCAAGAGGCTGATTCAGACACATCCCATTCTAAAGCAATTAAGCAAAGAGCCCAAGGTGATGCCCATTCATTTTCATTTGAAAACTGTTTTCTTCAGGCTTCAAAAAGGGGTGGCCTGAGTCAAAGAACTTCCTGACATTCAGGGCAACAGACAAATAGGTAAGCAAAAGACCCAAAGCAGGGTTTCTCCATTGAGACTCTCCTGGTCCCAATGATATCTGTGTTTTCTGACATGCTCTCATTCCCTTCAGCTATCCAGTACATAGCCATGTCACAGATCTTGGAGGTGGTTCATATGGTGGACATAAAATCATAAGCCTATTCTGAAGAGTGGCCATAATTCTACGAAGAAAACAGAAACTTTGGAAGATAGTAGGTGTTGCACATCCATAAGGCAATCCACAGTCCATTCATAAATTAGGCAGGATGAATGCTGAGAAGCTTTCTACTAGACATGACAAATCCATTGATGCATTCTCTTTTCTAATGTCTACAACCACAGACACGGTGGGATACACAGACATAGAAACACTTGCCTTGTCAAAGCACTCAGTAGACACAGTCCATTCCAAACCAAACAAACTGCCTTTCCTACCTATTCTCAGAACATGAGACAAAACCACAAACTCACACCCACAACCACAAAGGCACCTCCTTCCTCCAAGTAGGTATGTGACTATCTGGAGAGCCCTCTGACTGGTGGACCATTTTATGTTCCCCCGAAACGGCCTGTCCTGTCTCAGATCAGGTCTCTTTGGCTAACTCTGTGAAATTGTCCGGGACCAGCAGTGAGACACTACCTTCTTTCTCAGGAAAGGCCCCTCTTCAGAGCTCACCTGGCATTTGGCCATACTCACATCAGTATTTACCAAGAAAGACGGACTCTGTCCTCTGTAAATCTAAACAAGTGAGCCCACTGGGTCTGGAACTGGGACTGCCTCTGGGTGCCTGGATTCCAAGTTTAGAGTGTTCCTTCACCAAGAAAATTAGATGAGGTCACTTCTTTCTGGAACTGATTGAATTTGCTGCCTTTGCAACCACTTTGTCCTAACAGTTGCTTCCAAGGGTCTCATGAGATGGAGGCTGCCCCTATTTCCTGTTACAATTTCACAAGATAGAAAGTTATATCAACCATAGGCACCTGGGAACAGCTCTCTACATAGGCCTGGTTTGGTCCATCTTCTCTACATTAAGAAGATAGAGGCTGATTCAGACACATCCCTTCGTCATGACCAGGTTGTTTGCAATTGAAGATGACTTTTTCTCTCTCAGGTACTTCATAGTTCCCTATATCTTCTCCAGGGATTATATCTGCATAGACCTTTGAGCTTCTCAGCAGGTGAAAGTCTCCCTACATTTTTGTATTGTAAGACTAACTCAGTCCTGCTCTTTTGTAAAGATAGATTGAGGGAACAGTATATGGTTAGGGTTAATAACAGGTTCGATTTGTGTTAGGAATCATTCTGCTGGATGAATAAGAATATTGGGATCCTGTGGTATTTATAAGAATATAGAGGTGAAATATAAGTATGACAATGGAATTCTAGATAAGATTTGAAGCCCAGAAGTGCACTGGGCACTGGAGTGGGAAACTTAGCTTTGAACAATGTTCTGCACAGATATCTCAGATAAATCGATATATAATGGCAAAGGACCATGTACCTTGGTTGATTGAATGTGTAAGAAAACATCCAGTCAAAAAGGGATAGTCGGTAGGATTAGGAAGATAGTGTAGGTTTAGATAGAAGAGTGAGAATAGGATTTGGACCAAAAGTACTTTAGCAATAGAGTTTTGGTTAGAGAGTGAATGTAAATGTCAGCACATGTGAAGAGTTGGTCACAGTGATGAACTGGAAAAAATATGTAGGAAAGCATTTATCAATAGAAACATTAGGAAATCAGGCAAAGTATAAAGTGAGTGATAGGATTAGACATTTTCAACAGGTTGAGATTTAATATATAATCTTAGGAAGAAACAAATATGTAGTCACCGACAGGATAGACATTTGAGAGCATTAGGCAACCTGGACATGGATGGTTTTAGTAATCCATGCTCACTTCCTATTTAGGATTTGGTACAATCATAAGTGTGACATTTGCGTTTTGTGTCCAGAATATTACACTGAAAAAATGTATATTTATATCAGGTGACATGAGTATTTCTTCCACCATTTCTGGAAGCAATATGTTGAAGACATATAAATTAGTATTGGGGGTACAAATACGTGCACCATGTGTCTCTGAATATAGAGAAAATGTATGAATAGACAATAGTGTGAATAAAGAATATAATTGGTTTCAACTTTAAAAAATGGATTGAAGTGATATCTGAAAATATAAAGAAAATTTTATATTGATAAACATACATTCATTCAAACCAATTATACATCTATTTGTAATATTAGGGTTATGGTTTATCATAAAGGGTGTGAGTTTTGCTTCAAAATTGATTATGGAAATCGAAAATAATGTGTTTGGGTAGAAGTCACATGAAAAGACCAGTCAAGACACCTGGAGGAATACATGTGTTCTGAAGCAGGAATTGATTGAAAGTGAAACAAATGCCCATAAATTTGTGAATTTGTGGATGAAATATATATCCTATGATGTCCATAATACGAATAAATATTAATGTACCAGGGTTTAATAAAAATGAACGTCAAAATGCACAGCTTGTCATATCGGAATCAAGGTGCATTGATGTTAAACTTGGTCAGTTACTGTAGAAATATTAGTTAAATCTGTTTTTCAGGTGGATGAATATTTCTGAGAATAATCTTGTGAAAAGTTGATTATAAATCCAAGTCCATGAACATGAATAAATTTAGCGAGTGTAAATAAGACACATATATTTCATATTTTCAAAAATCTGGAGAGTGTATATATATATATATATATATATATATATATATATATATATATATATTTACACAAAACACACACACAGACATTAAAAAGTAGCAATATATATGCCATTCAAAATTCATCTATAAATATATATCATCCAAAGATGCAAAAATATTTATTTTACTGAACATGAGTTTATGTATAATGTTTTTCTACTAGGAAGCTCCCCTATAGGTGGAATTTTCAGTTCCAACAACGATTTGGAGGAGTGATCTCTTCTCACAATTTGTATCTACCAAGTCAGCCAACTCACAAAAATGTACATGTGATACCAGGTAGGATACTATAAATGCATATAAAAATACATGTGATGAATAGGCTACAGAGAAAGGGACAGGAATTCATATATTTGTTAATTTTAAAAACACATGGAGAACTATTTCAATTGAAAATTGACCAGATTTATAACACCTACCATTTATCATGCAAAAGGCAAGTCCAAATATACAACATGCCTCCTCTGAAATGCTTGTATTTCTATTCTGTTTGCGTTACTTTTCTCCATCATATTAGGATTAGTAGTCAGAGTCTAGTAGGGTATGTGAATATTTCTGAGAATAATCTTGTGAAAAGATGATTATAAATCCACATTCATGAATATGAAAAATTTAGGATGTGTAAAATAATACACATATATTTCATATTTTGAAAAATCTGGAGAGTGTATATATATATATATATATATATATATATATATATATATATATATATATATATACACACACACACACACAAACATTCACAGACATTAAAAAGTAGCACTATATGCCAATTTAAAATCACCATGAAATATATATCATCCACAGATCCAAATAAATTCATTTTACTGAACATCGATTTATGTATAATGTTGTTCAACTAGGAAGCTCACCCACAGGTTGAATTTTCAGTTCCAACAGCGTTTAGGAGGAGTGATCCCTTTTCACAATTTGTATCTGCCAATTCAGCCACCACACAAGAACGTACGTGTGGTAACAGGTAGGATTCTAAATGTGCATATAAAAATACAGGTGCTGAATAGGCTTCAGAGTAAGGGAGACAGGAATTCACATATTTCTTAACTTTTAAAATACATGGAGAACTATTTCAAAAAAAATTGACAAGATTTAAAACTCCTACACTATATAATTCAAAAGGCAAGCCCAACTATCCACCATGCCTCCTCTGAACTGCTTGTAGTTCTATTCTTTTGGGGGTATTTTTCTCCAACATATTAGGATTAGTAGTCAGAGTCTAGTAGGGTATGTGTTAATGTCAGTGATTCAGTATTTTGAATGGAAAATAGGAAAATGAATCCAATGTGTATGCAAATATGTGCTTCAGAAAAGTCTTCCCACTCTCTTCCAGAACAATCCCTTGACATTACCTTCGCCCCAAGTAAGACACAATTAGAGGAAAAGAGATAGAAAATATGTGAATACATATCTGAAATGGAATTTGATCAGGAGTTCACAACCATGGAGGTGGTAGAGGAGTTTTCAAAAGTAAGGGACAGGGTAAGCACTCCACAATCACAGAGCTCTGCTGGCCTAAAGACTTCTTGAGAAACTGCCTCTGAGTTTGGGCACTTGAAATATATGTTGTTTTCAGGAGCTTTTGCTTCCTTCTAGTGAGACGATCAATGCTGGGTCAGCATCTATGTGACCTGGAGGACATAAATTGTAATATTCCAATGAACATGAGGGAGCAGTGCTGAATTCTCTCTTTGTAGGTATACTATGGCCACTTGGGGCTAAGTGTGTCCCCGCGTGGATTGTATATTCATTTGTTCCTCTTCCACTCTTCATTGTGTTTCTTGCTGCTGCACTGCGACTTTGGTATTTGCTTCACGAAATACATGGAGTTCAACTGGGACACAGTGGTCTAAGTGTCTGCCCGTGTGGACTGTGAAGCCATTTAGTAATCCTCCACTTTTCCTGGTGTTTCTTGCTGCTGCACTGCGAGTTTTGTATTTGCTTCATGAAATACAAGGAGTTCAACTGGGACACACTGCTGGAGGGAGTTCTATCACATGTGGTGGCTCACACATGAGCATTCATGAAACCGGCCTCTATACCACATAGCTTGCTCCCTTGACCATAGCAACCTGATTCTGTAAATTACCCTAAAACCTCTCCATATAACAAGATGTGTTTACTTATAATGGTCTCCTGGCTGCACCATGTCCGTCTCATGACATTTGGAATCCAAAGGCAGATCCACATGGCCCCATCACAGATGTTTTATCACACACCTGCCTACCGCTGCTCTAGGCCCTCTACTCATCAGGCTCCAAATTACTGGCATCTCGGTTCTACACCATTTTCATTAAACCCAATCAATCAAGGCACTGTCTGGTACACTCATGATCAGAAATAGGACATCCAAAGGTTCTGTATGCCACCTGTTCATGGGAATTTCAAAAATTTAAACTATTTATCTAGCCATTTATCAAGGATGAAGTTGGAGGCACAGTGGATTTCAATTCATGCAGGAACCATTAAATGGTGAGTATGATCATTTCAATGAAAACTCTGGAGAACTCTCACAGGCAAGGCTTCCCAAAGAGTGTCCAAAAGGTCACCTGAAGCCAGGCTCATTGAGGTCTACAATTGAGATCCATGAGTGTTTTGATCTCAACTATGGCTGCCAAGTCTTTCAGAATAAAATCTTGTGGTATCCTGACTGAGATTCCCAGTGCTCTGTGGAAAGCTACCCTGGGCCTACATCTCAGGTTCCAAGGGCGACTCTCATGCATGGCCTCCTCAAATCCCAACACAACTCATGGCAATATTTCACTAAGCTCAGTTCCAGGACACAGTGTCTAAAAGGAGTCACACCAGAGTTCAGGCCCAGGAGGACCCAGTAATCTCTTCCAGCTACCACACATATGACCACAATTTAAATCAAAACACTCCCACATGGGGCTCATCTTCTTCTACACAGACACGCATCATAACCTCTGGCTGGAAGTTTCCATGAGGGGTGCAGCCCAAGACAGTGTCCAAAATAAGCTCCATTGCCCCTCATTTGCCAAAAGTCAGGGTGGCCTAAACACCCTTCCTTTGAACCAGGAGTGATCAAATAAGCCTGCCTTTAATACTGCTCTGCTTCTCCAATTTGAGGCCTAATGACTGTCAGGTGTAGATTTTCTATGTGATTTGGAGTCATGAGAAAACCCAAGCACCTATGGGCTATCCACTGTAGGGCTTTGAAGAACTCATTTGACCCAAATGATCCCTATTCTCACTTGACGGAAGTCAGGAACTGAAAAGGTCGGGCGAACTTCGGAGGAAAAGACCACCAAGAGACTGTCTCATGCCACAGCAAAGGGTTTGTTGGGGGTCCAGCCTGCTGAGGCTCAGAGCTCACTTCAGAGGAGCAAAGAACAAAGAGCCCCGAGAACAACTTGGGCAGAGTTTATATACATTCTTTAGAGAGGGCAGGGACTTTACATACATCATAGCCTCCTTTGGAAAATCATCATATACCGCGGGAAAATCAAATAATAACTCTAAAACATGATTAGCACATTCATTGGCGGGAACAGGTTGGGCAGCGGGTGATTGGTCAGCCGTGAGAAGGAGTATACATTTAAACTGATTGGTTGAAGCACTGAGATGTATACGTGCAAATCTGCATGGTTTCTGGGAAGGGGTGGTTAAGTAACGAGGTGGTCAGGGAAGATTTCAACACACATCTAATGGGAAGATCCGGGAATTGTCTTAAGTGCCACAGGAATTTCAGGTTCTGAGTGCAGCTTGGAAAATGTACAAAACCTGGTTCTTTACGTTTCAATTTCAATTTCTTTTATTCTTTCATTTCCCACCCCTTTTTCTGACTACTTTTAATCTTAAAAGTAATGAATCAAAATTATTGTGGGGTTTCACATTCTATTCCTACCAGTGCAGCATATTTCTGTCTGATTATCATGAGTTTCACCTGCCTAATCTGAGCCTGGAGAAAGGAAACTATGTGGTTAAGCAAACAAGGTCCCACAGTTAGCAACACCATAAGGATGATCAGGGGTCCAGCTAAGTCTGATATTAGTGTAGTTACCAGGGGTACTCGGTTAACCATGACTCAAAGCACCCTTGTTGAATCTCCCATTCTCTCTGGCGCTCTTCAAGGTATTTTCTTAATTTACTCATGAATTATTTTGCAACTCCAATATGGTCAGCATAAAAACAACATTCTTCTCTCAGTGCAACACAGAGGCCCTCTCCCTCATCAAGAGGAGGTCTAATCCTCACCTGTTCTGTAAAACAACTTCAGAGAGAGAGGTTAAGGATTCCTGCAAAGCTGTGATGGAGGTCTCTAACGTCTTCAAGTCTTGATTTATTGCTGTTTCTAATTGGGCCATTTGTTGTTAACCACGCATCATAGAAGCTGTTCCCATACCCACTCCTGCAGCAGCTCCTATCCCCAATAGGATGGCTAGAGTAAGGGACAATGGTTCCCCTTGATATCGGGTTGTTTGTCCCCCTAGTAGACCTTCAAATGATTAGGCATTATGATAGAGTACCCTGGAGAGTATCTGCACCATTACACAATAATTTACAGGGCTGTCAAAGACCTGGGCTGAAATACAAGGAGTTCTGACTAAATAAAGGTTCCTTTAATTAGTTCCCAGGGGGAGGAGTCAGATGTACTCTGGACTGGGGAAGTAGGCAAAGACGGAATCCAGGAAGTATTAGATGGTAGAGGGGTTCTGGTAGATCTAGGCATGAAAGGTTTAGGAGGCTTAATTCCTGCCTTGAGGGGATTGGGTCCTATTGCTGTGGGATTTTCTTTCTTTTTAAACCAGACGGTGAACCAGAGACCAAATTCATCACCTGGGCCATAAATATAGAATCGCATTCCCCACATATTTCCCATAGGCCAGGTTTTTCTGAGGTAGCCCCTTCCTTTGGAAGTGAAAGTTATATTGAGGGGGTAACATAGAGTATTCTTTCCACAGCAAGTTTTTGACACCACTGGGCTAGCAGCACATTTCTTGGGATCAATCCAGGTGTCATTTCATCCTACCGGAATCATACCTTTCTGGGGAGTTTGGGTTCCACCATGCAGCTTTCGTTTGTTCACAACCCCAAGATCTACAATAAAAGTCACTGGGTCCTCCACAGATTTGGGCCTGTTTTATGACTTTGGAAATCAGGTGGGCACACATAATAGTCAAGACTGGCTACTTTACACCTGAGCTGGGGGAGATGACATCCATAATTCATGGGTTAAGGTGGTCTATGTTGCCCTGGTTAGGGTTTGAGTGGGATCTGTGTGGGGTCCTCTATGTCAGGGAGATCCCAGTCAGGGAAGCCTATGGCAAGCTGACAAATGTCCGGGTGGAGAGATGGCCACCAAGTCCATAAGGTGGCTGTTTGTGAAATAGATCACACTACTTGCCCATTAGGATTCATTACTTGCCCATGTTGCTGAGCACGCTGATGGGGATTAGGGCTGCTGGTGGTCATGGGAAGAATCCATAGCCCTACCCACATGACGGACACGCAACTTGAGATGGATACCAGTCTGTAGAAGTTTCCAGCCAGAGTCTGTACAGGGCTCAGGCATGAGATGGGAGGCATTGATCCAGGAAGTGATCCCATCCACTTTCACCACTGTGGGTGTTATAAGCAGCACCTGGTATGGTCCTTTCCAGTGGAGTTCCAGGGATGACACCTGACGCAATCTCACGTAGACGAAGCCTCCCACTTGATATCAATGTGGGGTTCCCTCATCTCCAGTCTGATAAGCAGAGGCCAAATGTTTCCACAGGTATCGCTGGGTGCTGGGTTTGTTAAAGGGCTTTAAATCTGTCAAGCAAGGGGGTGTGAAAGGAATCATTAAGTCTCATAGTTGGGATTAGGTCCCCTACTGGAGGAAGGGCACCATTGAGAATTTCATAAGAGGTGAGGTTACACAAAGAGGCGGAGGGGGTGTTTCTTTCACAAAACAGTGCATAAGGTTGGAGCATAGTCCAATTTTTTATGCCAGTATCCAAGCTTAATTTTGTTAAGTACTCTTTGATGGTTCTATTCATCCTTTCTACCTGTCCTGAGCTATAGGGTCTATAAGCACAATGTAACTTCCAATTAATCCCCAGGGTCCTGGCAAATCCCTTACTTTCCTGGGGCATGAATGCCGGTCCGTTAGTGGACCCTATTACCTTAGGCAGGCCGAACCTTGGAAAAATGTCTTCTACGATCTTTTTGACTACCATCTGAGCTGTTTCTTTCTTCATGGGGAAGGCTTCGACCCATCCTGAAAAAGTATCTACAAGGACTAGGAGATATTTAAGTTCATACCTTGCTGGCTTAATTTCAGTAAAGTTCAATTCCCAGAATTGTTCTTGTCTGGTTCCTTGTAAGCGCTTCCCTGCAGGAAGCTTGGATGGGTAAGCATTAACTACTTGGCAGACTTGACAAGCTCTAGTCACCTGCTCAGCTATTTCTTTCCTCTGTGAGTCAGTCAATAATAAGTCCTTTCTCCGGTCCTTTAAGAGTGCCTATATCTTCTCTGAGTCTAAGTGGGTGAGCTGGTGTATGTCTTTGACATAAAGGTGGGCTTTTTGAAATTGTAAACTTGGCTCTGTAGGATCCCAGAGTTCTGTATCTGTCTCCTCAGATGATAAGTTGCCTGAATGTTCCGGTGCGGCCAACTCTCCTGATTGTTGTTCCCCCTGGTGTGGAAAAAGTTAACACAGTCACTCCATTTAGGGCTGCCAATTAAGCTTCCTCTTCTGCCCTTCTTTTTCCAACCGCCACGGGTTCGTTTCCCTTCTGGTGCCCTGGCCAGTGCACTATAGCTAGTTCCTTAGGGCCCTGCACTGCTGAGAGAAGTTGGAGGATCTCATCTTTGTTCTTTATTTCTTTCCAGGTGGAGGTTAATAACCCCCTTTGCTGGTAAATAGCCCCGTGCACATTTGCAGTGGCAAATGCATAGCGGCTATCAGTGTATATGGTGGCCCTTTTGCCTGTTGCTAGTTCCAATACTTTCGTAAGGGCAATCAGTTTTGCTTTTTGGGCTGATGTCAGTTCTTGGTGACCAGAGGAACAGATGACATTAATTTTGCTAACTACTGCTTCTCCAGCCCACCGCTTACCATCTTGGAGGAAGCTGCTGCCATCCATAAACCATACAACTTCAGGGCAAGGCAGTGGCTGATCCTTCAAGTCTCGTCGTATACTGGTTTCCTCTGCCAGTATGTGTTGACACTCATGAGCGACGGGTCTTGATGATTCTTCTGGCAGCAGTGTAGCCGGGTTGAGTGGAGCAGCGGGTCCCAGCGTGATTCTGTCTTTGTCAAGCAAGAGGTTCTGGTAGTGGGTTATTCTAGAGTTTGATAGCCACATCTCTGGAGGCTGACAGATGATGCACTCCAGGGCATGGGGGACTATAATCGTTAGCTTCTGTCCCAACGTTAATTTATCAGCATCTTTTATTAGAAGGGCTGCCGCTGCTATAGCTCTTAAGCAATGGGGCGACCCACTAGCCACTGGGTCCAGTTTATTTGATAAGTATTCTACCGGCCTTTTCCAAGGTCCCAAAGTCTCAGTGAGCACAACCCGTGCTATTCCTTTCTTTTCCTCGATGTAGAGACTGAAGGGTTTTTCTATATCTGGGAGTGCTAAGGCCGGAGCAGATAGCAGCACCTTTTTTCTGATATTATCAAAAGCTTGTTGGTGCTCAGGGGTCCATTGGAAGTGGGCATCCCCCTTTATCAGCGGGTATAAAGGGGCAGCCAGAGACGCGAACCCAGGAATCCATAACCTGCAAAAGCCGGCAGTCCCAAGAAACTCCCTGAGTTGTCTCTTATTAGATGGGGGCAGTATCTGCACAAAGGTTCGTTTTGTGGGCTCAGTGAGCCATCCTTTGCCACCCCTAAGAGAATAACCCAGGAAGATTACTTCTTGCTGACAAATTTGGGCCTTTTTGGCAGAAGCCCTATATCCAAGCCGAGCAAGCTTGGAAAATAATGCTTGGGTCCCAGACTCATAGTTCTCTTTGGTGTCGGCTGCCAGTAGCAGACCATCCACATATTGGAGTATGGTGACATCGGGGTGTGCAGTTTTGAAGTCATTGAAGTTCTTGTGGAGGGGTTCATCAAAGAGAGTGGGAGAGTTTTTGAACCCCTGTGGGAGTCTAGTCCAGGTTAGTTGGACAGATGTTCCTTTTTCGGGGTCTATCCACTCAAAAGCAAACAGCAACTGACTGTCCTTATGTACGGGCAAGCAAAAGTGAGCATCTTTTAAGTCTATCACAGTGTACCGTTCCTGCTCCAGATTCAGAGCGCTAAGCAAATTATATGGATTCGGTACAGTGGGGTGAATGTCCTGCACTCTGTTGTTGATCTCTCTTAGGTATTGAAGCGTCCGGTAGTCCCCAGTTCCTGGCTTTCTTACTGGTAGCAGGGGGATATTCTAGGACAAATGACAGGGCCTTAAGACCCCAAGAGTCAGGTATTTCTGAATATGGGCCCTTATCCCATCCTTAGCTTCTTTGATTAGAGGATATTGTTTAACACTGATTGGAGAGATAGAGGCTTTTAATTCTACTACTATTGGAGGTTGTTATATGGCTAGACCTAACCCAGCAGTTTCTGCCCAGGCATTAGGATAATCTTTTATCCATTTCTGGGGTAGTTTGCCTGTTTGATCAGTCCTAGGAGGCGCGAAGTGTTGATGTTCATCTTCTACGGATGTTGTCAAAGCCATGACTATGGGAGTTTTTACTGAAGGCTTTAGAAACTCCACTTGGGGACCATCAGGGTTAAAGGTTATTCTAGCCCAGAGTTTGGTAAGCAGATCCCAGCCCATCAATGGGGCTGGGCATTCTTGGATTACTTGGAAAGCGTGGTGGACTTTTCCATTTCCTAGGTCCATAGTCCTCTTAGTTGTCCCAGCCCAATATCTACTGCCATTAGTACCTTTAACAGGGGACCATTTATTTGATAGGGGGCCCAGTGGGGTCTTAAAGGTTGATTATACTGCTCCTGTATCCACTTCAAAGTTCACTGGGGTCCCCTCCACTTTAAATGTTACCCTGAGCTCGGAGAGGGGATCCGAGCCCCGACTTTCCTAGTCCTCTTCTAGAGTCAGCACGGCGGACTGGCATCTCTGCTTCTTTCAGGGGCACTCTTTGGCCTAGTGTCCTGTTTTCTTTACAGTAGGCACACTGATCTGAGGCCAGGGGCAGCCATTGGCGGGGGCCCAGGTATCCCTTTCTGTCTCCCTGCTTTTTAACTTCTGGCATATTTGGTGCTCTGACCAGAACCTTAGTCAATGCTTTAGTCTGCCTTTTGCTCCTTTCATCCTCCTTTTGTTCCCTTTCCGTCTGTCTCCTCTGTTCCCTTTCCTCCTCAGTTTCTCTCTTATAATATACTTTCTCAGCATCTCTTACTAAATCTCTCAAGGTCTTATCTTGTAATACATCTAGACGTTGTAACTTTCTCTTAATATCTAGGGCAGCCTGCTCGATAAAGGCCATTGCAACAGATGCTTGTTCATCCTCTGCCTGAGGATCAAAAGGAGTATATTTCCTATATGCTTCCATAATTCTCTCCAGAATCATAGAGGGAGACTCATTAGGCCCTTGGATAATCTCTCTTACCTTGGCCAAATTAGTCGGCCCTCTGGCGGCCACTCGGAGACCCGCTATTAGAGTCTGGCGATAAGTGGACAGATGCTACCTACATTTAAAGGTGTTTGGGTGCCAGTTGGATCGGTTCATTGGCCCGTAGGGACGGAGAGGAAGCATCATAGGGGATTCCGAGTTTTCTATTATCCGTCACCAGCGGGTTCCTTTAGGTGGCCCAGCTTCCTCCAGGGGAGGAGGGGTTGCTGCTGCTGCAGAGAAGTGCCCTGGAGTGCTTGGGTCTGGCCCAATTGCCTCTAGCGGCGGAGAGGCTGAGTCAGCGGCGAGAATATCATCTGGAACGTGTTGGGGGTTGGAGAGCGAGGGTAGAGGATAAGGAGGGGGAGGAGTGTCCAGTCTTGTGACTCAGGGAGAATGGAAGGAAGAGGAGGAGGAGTGGAAGGTTTGAATGATAGGATGCTGGGGGAAGGGGTATATGGCTGTTGATCTGGGTGGCCATGTGGCCCCGGCTGAAAGACAATATCTCTGACTTTTCGGATTAGAGGGAAGTAGAAGGATCCTTCTGGGGGGCCACCTGACTCCGAGAATGGGCCATTCTGAATCACAGAGAATCTGCCAGGTACGGCATTTTACTGAAAAAGAAAGATTCTGGGCCCTTGAGCGGACATCAGTCCAATGATCAAGTGTCAGGGACAGAGAAGTGGAAGTGCTTTGTCCCATAATGAGAGTTACTCAAACAGGGACAGTGAAGACACAAACGCAACACAGACAAAGACAAACAGTAAACGTTTAACATGAGTCCAAGACAAAGATTAGAACTGAGTAACTGCCAAAACCTGATGGGTTAGACAATAAAGACAGCCGGTAAACTCAACATGAGTTCAGAACAATGACCAAAACTGAGTAGCCGGCAAAACCTGATGGGCTGGCGAACCGAATCCTGAAGCAAAATATAAACGAGTTGAGGAAATTAGTATTCCTTGATTTCTCTAGTCCTCTGGAGTGTCCCCCAGGAACGTGGCCTGTAGCTCTGTGACACATCTGTCAGCCACCATCAGAGAGAGCTAATGCTCTTCACTGACAGCCACTTTGCCAATCCATAACCTGAAACCCAAAACCAGAAAGAGGTGCCTTACTTACCCCGAGAGGAGTCCATTGGGGTCTTTTGTCCGCGGCTGCCGGATATCTCACCTGGGGCCTCCAGATGAATAGGTGGGGCGAACGTCAGAGAAAAAGACCACCAAGAGGCTTTCTCATGCAACAGCAAAGGTTTTATTGGGGGTCCAGCATGCTGGGGCTCAGAGCTCACTTTAGAGGAGCAAAGAACAAAGAGCCCTGAGAACAACTTGAGCAGAGTTTATATACATTCCTTAGAGAGGGCAGGGACTTTACATACATCATAGCCTCCTTTAGCAATTCATCATATACCATGGGAAAATCAAATAACAACTCTAAAGCATGATTAGCACTTTCATTTGCGGGAACAATTCGGGCAGGGGGTGATTGGTCAGCCCTAAGAAGGGGTATACATTTAAACTGATTGGTTGAATACCTGAGATGTATACTTGCTGAGCTGCAGGGATTCTGGGAAAGGGTTGTTAAGTAACTAGGTAGTCAGGGAAGATTTCAACACACATCTAATGGGCAGATCCGGGAATTGTCTAAACTGCCACAGAAAAGTGCAGCTTGGAAAGTTTACAAACCTGGTTCTTTACATTTCAATTTCAATTTCAATTTCTTTTATTCTTTCAGAACCTTACAGAGAAAGGCAAGAGACTTAATCCACAATGACTGCTCTTTTGACCATTTTGGTTTTGGATGCACACATGGGATCTTTCTTTCGATCCATCTGGTGCTGATAATCTAAGTCACAGCCTCACACAGGGCCAAGAGGCTAATTAAGACACAACCATTTTCAAAGCAATTACTACTCTGAGGTCAGTTACAGAACTCAGTCTCTGAGGAGAATCACACCAGTGTTCAAGGCTAGGTGCACCCAGTCATCTTTTCCAACCACCACATAAATGACCACAATTAAAACCAAAACAATCCCACATGGCCCTCATCTTCTTCCATAGAGTCACTCATCATAACCTCTGGCTGGAGGATTCCTTGAATGGCGCAGCTCAAGAGAGTGTCCAAAATAAGCTTCCTTGCCCCTCATTTGCCTAAACTCAGGGTGGCCTGGACACCCTTCCTGTGAACTAGGATTGATCACATAGGTCTGCCGCTAATACTGCTCTACTTCTCCAATTAGAGGCCTACTGACTGTCAGGTATAAATTCCTTATGTGATTTGGATTCATGATTAAACCCAAGCACCTCTGAAGAGCTTGGAAGAACTCATTTGACCCAAAAAATCCCTATACTCCCTTGAAGAAGGTCAGGAACCTAACAGAGGAAGGCAAGAGACATCATCCACAATGACTTATGTTTTTGCCATTTTGGTTTAGGATGCACACATTGGATGTTTCTTTAGATCCATCAGGCGCTGAAAATCTAAGCCATAGCCTCTCACAGGGCCAAGAGGCTGATTCAGACACATGGCTTTCCAAAGCAATTAAGCAAAGAGCCACAGGTGATGCCCATTCATTTCCATTTGAAAACTGTTTCCTTCAGGCTTCACAAAGGGGTGGCCTGAGGCAAAGACCTTCCTGACATTCAGGGCAAAAGATCAATAGGTTAGCAAAAGGCCCAAAACAGGGTTTCTCCACTGAGGCTTTTCTGGTCACACTGATATCTGAGTTTTCTGAGATGCTCCAATTCCCTCCAGCTATCCAGAACATAGCCATGTCACAAAGTTTGGAGGTGGTACATATTTTGGACACAAAACCATGAACCTATTCTGGAGAGTGGCCAAAATTCAGGAAGAAAACAGAAACTTAGTAAGATAGTAGGTGTTGCCCATCGATAAGGCAACCTGCAGTCCATTACTAAAATGGACAGGATGAATGCTGGGAAGCTTTCTACTAGACAGGACACATCCATTGATGCATTCTCTTTTCTAATGTCTACAACCATGGACACAGTGGGAGACACAGACACAGAAACACTTGCCTTGTCAAAGTTCTTTCTAGAAATAGTCCACTCCAAACCAAACACACCGCCTTTCCTACCTATTCTCAGAACATGAGACAAAACCACAAACTCACACACACACTCAAAAAGGCACCTCCTTCCCCCAAGTAAGTCTGTGACTATCCAGAGTGTCCTTTGACTGGTGGGCCATTTTATGTTCCCCCGAAAAGGCCTGTCTTGTCTTAGATCTGGTCTCCTTGTCAAACACTGTGAAGTTTTCAGGAGCCTGTTCTGACCACTACATGCTTTCGCAGGGAAGGCCCGTCTTCAGAACTCTCCTCGCATTTGGCCATCCTCACATCAGTAGGTACCAAAAAAGACAGACTCTGTCCTTGGTAAATCCAAACATGTGAGCCCACTGGGACTGAGACTGGGACTGGCTCTGTGTGCCTGGCTTCCTGGATCCCAAATTCAGAGAGTTCCATCACCAAGGAAGTGAGGTAGGTCACTTATTTCAAGAATTTAATGAGTTCACTGCCTTGGCAACCACTTTGTTATAACAGTTGCTTCCAAGGGTCCCATGAGATGGAGGATACCCTACTTCCTCTGACACTTTCACTAGTTAGAATGGTATATCAACCATATGGAACCAGAAACAGCTCTCCACATTGTCCTGGTTTGGTTCATATTCTCTCCATTAAGAATAGAGAGGCTGATTCAGACACAACCCTTCATCCTGACAAGGTTGTTTGCCATGGAAGATGACTTTTGCTCTCTCAGGTCCAACATAGCTGCCTAATACTTCTCCAGGGATCATTTCTGCTTGGACCATTGAGTTTCTAAGCAGGTGGAAGATCCCCTACATTCCTGTATTGTAAGACAAACTCTGTCCCTGCTCTTCTGTAAAGGTAGATTGAGGGAACAGTGTATGGTTAGGGTTAATAACAGGTTCGATTTTGGTGAGGAGTCATTCTGTTGGATGAATAATGGTATTGGGAACCTGCGATATTTACAAGAATATATAGGTAAAATATAAGTATGGAAACAGAAATCTAGGTATGATTTGAAGCCCAGAAGGACATTGGGACCTTCATTGGGATACTTAGCTTTGAATTATGTTCTGCACAGATGTCTCAGATAAATCGATATACAATGTTATAGGACCTTGTACCTTGGATGATTGAATGTCGAAGAGAACATCCAGGATAAAAGGGATAGTTGGTAGTATTAGGAAGACAGTTTGTAAGTTTAAAAAGAAGAGTGAGTATAAGTTTTGGACCAAAAATTCTTTAGCAATAGGGTTTCGGGTAGAGAGTGAATATGAATGTCAGAACGTGTGAAGAATCAGTCACAATGATGAACTGGGGAAAATATGTAGGAAAGCAGATATCCATAGAGACATTAGGAAATCATGCAAAGTGTAAAGTGAGTGATTGGATTAGACATTTTCAATATGATTGAGTTTCAATATATAATCTTAGGAAAAAACAAATATGTAGTCCCCAAAAAGATTGACAAGTGGGAGCATTAGGCAGCCTGGACATGGATGTTTTTAGTAATCCATGTTCATTTTCCATTTAGACTTTGGTACAATCATAAGTGTGATGTTTGCATTTTCTGACCAGAATATTACTGTGATAAAATGTATATGTGGATCAGGTAACATGAGTATTTCTTCCACCATTTCTTGGAGCCATATTTTGAAGATGTATAAATTAGTATTGTGGGTAAAAATAGATGTACCCTGTGTCTATGAATATAGAGATAATGCATGAATAGAGCGTAGTGTGAATAAATAATATTACTTGTTTCAACTTTAAATAATGTATTAAATTGATATCTAAAAATATTCAGGAAATCTTATATTGATATACATACATTCATTTCAACCAGTAATACATCTAATGGTAATATTAGGGTTGTGGTTTATCCTGAAGTGTGTGTGAGTTTTGCTTCAAACTGATTATGGAAATCAAATATAATATTTTTGGAAAGAAGTCTCATGAAAAGACCAGTCAAGAAACATGGAGGAATACTTGTGTTCTGAAGCAGGAAGTGATTGACATTTAAACAAATGTCTAAAAATTTGTGAACTTGTGGATAAAATATATATCCTACGATGTGCATAAACTGCAGAAATAGTAATGTACCATTGTTGAATAAAAATGAACATCAAATTATATGTCATGTCCCATAGGAGTCTACTTGCGTTGATATTAAACTGGGTCAGTTACTCTAGAAATATTAGGATTTGTGTGCAGCTTTCACTGAAGTCAGTTTTCAGTACTAGGAAACAAATATATATTTCAAGTTGATGAATAATTCTGAGAATAATCTTGTGAAAAATCGATTATAAATCTAAATACATCAACATGAATAAATTTAGGGAGTATATATAAAACACATATATTTCATATTTTGAAAAATCTGGAGAGTATGTATATATATATATATATATATATACACAAAACATACACACAGACTATAAAAAGTAGCAATACATATGCTAATCGAAATTCATCATTAAATATATATAATTCACATATGCAAAAATAATTATTTTACTGAACATGGATTTTTGTATAATGTTTTTCTATTAGGAAGCTCACACATAGGTTGAATTTTCAGTTTCAACAGCGTTTAGGAGGAGGGATCTCTTCTCACAATTTGTATCTTCCAAGTCAGACAACACAAAAAAATTAACCTGTGATACCAGGTAGGATTCTATATGTGCATATAAATATACATGTGCTGAATAGTCTATAGAGAAAGGGAGACAGGAATTCACATATTAGTTAATTTTAAAAACACATGGAGAATTATTTTAACCAAAAATTGACTAGATTTATAACACCTACCCTTTATCATGTAAAAGGCAAGTCCAAATATACACCATGCCTCCACTGAACTGCATGTATTTCTATTTTGTTTTGGTTATTTTTCCTCCATCATATTAGGATTAGTAGTCAGAGTCTAGTAGGGTATGGGTTAGTGTCATGGTTTCAGTATTTTGATTGGAAAATAAGGAAATGAATCCAATGTGTATGCAAATATGTGCCACACAAAAATATTCCCACTCTCATCCAGAACAATGAATTGCCATTACCTTCACCCCAAATAAGACACAATTAGAGGAGAAGAGTTAGAAAATCTGTGAATACATATATGGAATGGAACATAATCAGGAGTTCACAACCTTGGAGGTGGTAGAGGAGTTTCCAAAAGTTAGGGTCAGGGTAAACACTCCACAAACATGGAGCTCTGCTGGCCTAAAAACTTCTTGAGAAACTGTCTCTGAGTTCGGGCACTTGAAATATATGTTGTTGTCAGGAGCTTTAGCTTCATTTGTAGTGAGACCATCAAAGATGGGTCTGCATCTATGTGACCTGGAGAACATGGTTTCTTTTTTTTTAATGAACATAAGGGAGCAGTGCTGAATTCTCTCTTTGTAGGTAAACTGTGGCCACTCGGGTCTAAGTGTCTCCCCATGTGGACTGTGAAGCCATTTGGTCATCCTCCACTTTTTGTGGTGTTTCTTGCTGCTGCACTGGGAGTATGGTATTTACTTAACGAAGTACAATGAGTTCAAGTGGGACAAAATGCTAGAGTGAGTTCTGTCATGTGTGGTGGGTCAGGTTCTCCAGGAGAATGCACCAACAAGTCTTCTATCCAACATAGCTTGTCCCCTTGACCATAGCAACCTGTTTCTTAAAATTGACGTTAAACCTCTCCATATAACGAGATGCCTTTACATATAAGGGTCTGCTGGCTACACTATTTCAGTCACAAGCCATTTGGAAGCCAATGGAAGATCCACATGACCCCACCACAGATATTTTATCACACATCTGCACACCACTGCTCTAGGCCCACGACTCAGCAGGCTCCAACTTACTGGCATCTCTGTTCTACACCATTTTCATAAAACCAAGTCAATTAAGCCACTGTCTGGTACACTCATGATCAGAAACAGGACATCCAAAGATTCTCCAGTGCCACCTGGTCATAGGAATTTCAAATATATCATGGTATTTATCTGAGATTAGGAAGATAGATGGTAGGATTAAAAAGAAGGGTGAGTAAAGGATTTGGACATTAAGTTCTGCTTCTCCAATTTGACGCGTATTGTCATGCATGGGCGACTCTCATGCCTGGCCTCCGAAAATCCCAACACAATTCATAGCAATACATCTCTAAGGTCATTTCCAAAACTCCGTTTCTAAGGGGAATCACACCAGAGTTCAAGCCCAGGTGGACCCATTCATCTCTTCCAACCGCCACACAAGTGACCACAATTAAAAACAAAACACTCCCACATGGCCCTCATTTTCTTCCATGTAGACACTCATCATAATCCCTTGCTAGAGGTTTCCATGAGGGACACAGTGCAAGACAGTGTCCAAAATAAGCTCCCTTCCCCCTCATTTGCCTAAAGTCAGGGTGGCCTGGGCACCCTTCCTGTGAACCAGGAGTGATCAAATAGGCCTGCCATTAATGCTGCTCTGCTTCTCGAATTTGAGGCCTACTGACTGTGGGGTTTAGATACTTTATGTGAATTGGAGTCATGAGAAAACCCAAGAATCTCTGGGCTTCCCTCTGCAGGGCTTTGAAGAACCCATTTGAGTGAGTCTAGGAGTTTGACCAAAATTCTTTAGCAATAAGGTTTTGGTGAGAGAGTAAATGTAAGTGTCAGCACATTTGAAGGGTCATTCCCAATGATGAACTGGAGAAAAGGTATTTGAAAGCAGATATCAATGGAGACATTAGGAAATCAGGCAAAGTACAAAGTGAGTGGTAGGATAAGACATTATTAACAGGGTTGAGTTTGAATATATAATCTTAGGAAGAAACAGATATGTAGTCACCAATAGGAATAATATTTGAGAGCATTAGGGAACCAGGACATGGATGTTGTTAGTAATACATGCTCACATTCAATTTAGGCTTTGGTACAGTCATAAGTGTGACCCTTGCATTTTGTGTCAGGAATATTACTGTGATGAAATGTATATGTATATCAGGTGACTAGAGTATTTTTTCCACCATTTCTGAAAGCAATATTTTAAAGACTTATAAATTAGTATTGGGGATACAAATACATAGACCCTGGGTCTATGAATATAGAGATGATGCCTTAATAGAAAATACTGTGAATAAATAATATAACAGGTTCCACTTTTAATATTGGATTGAATTGATATCTGAAAATACATAAGAAATTTTATGTTGATATACAATCATTCATTCCAAACAGTTATACATCTAATGGTAATAATAGAGTTATGGTTTATCATGATGGGTGTGTGAGTTTGCCCCAAAAGTGATTATGGAAATCAAAAACAATGTGTTCAGAAAGAAGTCTCATGAAAAAACCAGTCAAGAAAGCTGGAGGAATACATGTGTTCTGAAGCAGGAAGTGATTGAAAGTGAAACAAATGCCTATAAATTTGCTAAATTGTGGAAGAAATATATATCGTATGATGTGCATAAAATGAAGAAAACTAATATACCAGTGTTGAATAAAAATGAACGTCAAAATAGACATCATGGAACATAGGAATCTACTTGCACCGATGTTAAACTGGGTAAGTTACTGTAGAAATATTAGCATTTGTATATACCATTCACTGAATTTAGTTTTCAGTACTAGGAAACAGATATGTAGTTCAGGTGGATGAATATTTCTGAGAATAATCTTGTGAAAAGTTGATTAGAAATCCAAATATATGAACATTAATGAATTTAGGAGTGCATAATAAGACACATATATTTTACATTTTGAAAAATCTGGAGAATATATATATATATATATATATATATATATATATATATATATATATATATATATATATACACACACACACAAAACCCACACAGAGCAAATAAAAAGTAGCAATATATATGCCAATAAAAATTCATCGTGAAATTTATATGATCCACATATCCAAAAATATTTATTTTACTGAACATGGATTTATATATAATGTTGTTCAACTAGGAAGCTCCCCCATAGGATGAATTTTCTGTTCCACAATTTGTATCTGTCAAGTTGGCCACCTCACAAGTATGTACGTGTGATACCAGGTAGGATTCAATATGTGCATATACAAATACATGTGCTTAATAGGCTACAGAGAAAGGGAGACAGGAATTCACATATTTGTTAACTTTAAAAACACACGGAGAACTACTTCAATTAAAAATTGACTAGATTTATAACTCCAAACCTATATATTGCAAAAGGCAAGCCCAACTATACACCACCCCTCCTCTGAACTGCTTGTATTTCTATTCTGTTTGAGTTATTTTTCTCCATCACATTAGGATTAGTAGTCAGAGTCTAGCAAGCTATGGGTTAGTGTCAGGGAATCAGTATTTCGAATGGAAAATTGGAAAATGAACACAATGTGTATGCAAATATGTGCTACACAAAAATCTTCTTATTCTCTTCCAGAAAAATTTATTGTAATTAACTCCGCCCCAAGTAATACAGAATTAGAGAAGAAGAGTTAGAAAATCTGTGAATACATATCTGGAATGGAATATGCTCAGGAGTTCACAACCTTGGAGGTGTTAGAGGAGTTTCCCAAAGTAAGGGACACAGTAAACATTTCTCAAATGTGGAGCTCTGGTGCCCTAAAGACTTCTTGGGAAACTGCCTATGTGGTTGGGCACTTGAAATATATATTGTTTTCAGGAGCTTTTGATTTCTTTCTAGTGAGACCATCAAAGCTGGGTCTGCATCTATGTGACCTGGAGGACATGGATTCTTATTTTCCAATGTACATGAGGTAGCAGTGCGGAATTCTCTCTTTGTAGGTAAACTGTGGCCATTGTGGGCTAAGTGTCTCCCTGGGGGACTGTGAAGCCATTTGGTCATCCTCCAATTTTCATGGTGTTTCTTGCTGCTGCACTGGGACTTTGGTATTTGCTTCACGATATACAAGGAGTTCAAATGGGACACAGTGGTGGAGGGAGTTCTGTCTTGTGCGGTGGGTCAGGGTTCTCAGGAGAATGCACCAAGCAGGCTTCTATCCCTCATAGCTTGCCCCCTTGTCCATAGAAACCTGGTTCTGAACATTGCCCTGAAACCTGTCCATATAACAATATGCCATTTCATTGAACATTCTGCTGGCTGCACCATGTCAGTCACAAGCAATTTGGAAGCTAATGGCAGATTGACATGGCCTCACAAAGATGTTTTATCATACACCTTCCCACCTCTGCTCTAGGCCCACCACTCAGTAGGCTCCAACTTACTGGTATCTCTGTTCTACACCATTTTTATGAATCCCAGTCAATCAAGGCACTGCCTGATAGATTCATGAATGATGTAGGACATCCAAATGTTCCCAGTGCGACCAGGTCATGGGAAATTCAAAAATTTCATGGTATTTATCTAGGCATTTTTCAAGGATGAAGTTGGAGGCACTGTGGGTTTTAATTCATTCGGGAACCATTAAATGGTGAGGATGCTCATTTCAATGAACGCTATCGAGAACTCTCACAGGCAAGACTTTCCAAAGAGTGGCCAAAAGGTCACATGAAGCCAGGCTCATTGAGGTCTACAATGTGAGGTCCATGTTTGTTTTGATTCTCAACTATGGCTGACATGCCTTTAAGAATAAAATCATGTGATATCCTGGCTGAGATTCCCAGTGCTCTGTGGAAAGGTACCCTGGGCCTATATCTCAGTTTCCATGGGCGACTTTCATGCGTGTCCTCCTAAAATCCCAACACAAGTCATGGCAATACTTCTCTGAGGTCAGTTTCAGAACTCACTCTCTAAGGGGAATCACGCCACTGTTCAAGCCCAGGTGGACCCAGTCACCTCTTCCAACCGCCACACAAATGAAAACAATTGAAACCAAAAAAAATCCCACATGGCCCTCATTTTATTTCATATAGACACTGAACATAACCTCTTGCTAGAGGTTTCCATGAGGAGCACAGTACAAGACAGTATCCAAAATAAGCTCCCTTGCCCCTCGTTTGCCTAAAGTTTGAGTGGCCTGGATACCCTTCCTGTGAAACAGGAGTGATCCAATAGGCCTGCATTTAATACTGCTCCACTTCTCCAATTTGAGGCCTACTGACTGTGGGATTTAGATTATTTATGTGTATTGGAGTCATGATAAAACCCAAGCACCAATGGGCTAGCCTCTGCAGGGCTTTAAAGAACTCATTAGACCCAAAGGATCCTTATTCTCACTTGATGGAGGTCAGGAAACTTACAGAGAAAGACAAGAGAATTCACCCACAATGACTGCTCTTTTGGCCATTTTGGTGTTGGATGCATACATGGGATCTTTCTTTACATCCATCAGGTGCTGACAATCTAAGCCACAGCCTCACACTGGGCCAAGAGCCTGATTCAGACACATCCCTTTCCAAAGCAATTAAGCAAAGAGACACAGGTGATGCCCATTCATTTCCATTTGAAAACGGTTTTCTTCAGGCTTCACAAACGGGTTGGCCTGAGGCAAAGTCCTTCCTGACTCAGGGGAAAAGAACAATTGTTAAGCAAAAGGCCCAACCACGGTTTCTCCACTGAGATGTTAGTAGTCACACTGATATCTGAGTTTTCTGAGATGCTCGCCATTCCCTTCAGCTATCCAGTATATGGCCATGTGACAGAGCTTGGTGGTGGTACATATCTTGGACACAAAACCATGAGCCTATTCTGGAGAGTGGCCAGAATTCAGGAAGAAAACTGGAACTTAGGAAGATAGCAGGTGTTACCCATTGATTATGCAAGCCCTGGTCCATTCATTAATTGGGCAGGATGAATGCTCGGAAGCTTTCTAATAGACAGGACACATCCATTGATGCATTCTTTTTTTCTAATGTCTACAACCACGGACACAGTGAGGTACACAGACATAGAAACACACGCCCTGTGAAACGACTTAGTAGAAACATTTCACTCCAAACCACAAAACCGTCTTTCCTACCTATTCTCAGAACATGAGACAAAACCACAAACCCACACCAACACCCAAAAAGGCACCTGCTTCCCTCAAGTAGGTCTGTGACTATCCAGAGTGTCCTCTGACTTCTGGACCATACTATGTTCTCCCAAAATGGCCTGTCCTTTATCAGATCTGGTCTCCTTGGTCAACTCTGTGAAGTTGTCAGGAGCTATTGGTGAGCCACTACCTGCTTTCTCAGGAATGGCCCCTCTTCAGAGCTTTTCTGGTATTTGGCCATTCTCACATCAGTAGGTACCAAGAAAGATTGACTCTGTCCTTGGTAAATCCAAACAAGTGAGCCCACAGGGACTGTGACTGAGACTGGCTTGGATGCCTGGCTTCCTGGATCCCATGTTCAGAGAGTTCCATCACCACGGAAGTGAGGTGAGGTCACTTCCTTCAGGAACTGAATGAGTTCACTGGCTTGGCAACCACTTTGTCCTAACAGTTGCTTCCAAGGGTCACATGAGATGGTGGCTGCCCCAACTTCCTGTGACACTTTCACAAGTTAGATTGGTATATCAACCATAGGAACCTGGGAACAGCTCTCCACAGAGGCCTGGTTTGGTCCATCTTCTCTACATTAGGACGAGAGAGGCTGATTTGGACACAACCCTTCATCCTGGGCAGGTTGCTTGTCATGTAAGATGACTTTTACTCTCCCAGGTCCTTCATAGCTGCCTACGTCTTCTCCAGAGGACATTTCTGCATGGACCTTTGAGGTTCTCAGCAGGTGGAAGATCCACTACATTCCTGTATTGTAAGACTAACTCTGTCCCTCCTCTCTGTAATGTTAGATTGAGGGGAAAGTGTACGGTTAGTGTTAATAACATTTTCGATTTGGGTTAGGAATCATTCTGCTGGATGAATAATGGTATTGGGAACCTGTGATATGTATGAGAATATATAGGTGAAATACATGTATGAAAACAGAAATCTAGGTAAGTTTTGAAGCCCAGAAGAGAATTGGGCAGTTGATTGGGATACTTAGCTTTGAATTAGGTTCTGCACAGATGTGTCAGATTAATCAATATTCAATGGCCTAGGACCTTGTACCTTGGATGATTGAATGTAGAAGAGAACATCCAGTCAAAAAGGGATAGTCGGTAGTGAAAGGTTAATAAAATAGGTACTTGTCACTTCCTGTTTCTCTGTATGCTTAACAAAACACTTTTGAAATCTTGAGAACTCTTTGCTAATCTTGTTCCCAGAATGTGCTCTCCCCAACTGCCAAACTGCAGAATGTACTCCCTCACCCGTGTGCACGCACACTGCCCACTCACCCGGACCCATCAATAAACTTTCCTCCCTGCCCTCTCCAAGAAAATTATATAAACTCTGCTTAAGGTGTTCTCAGGGCTCTCATCTCTTTTCAATTGAGCTCTGAGCCCCAGCATGCTGGACCCCCAATAAACCCTTTGCTGTTGCATGTGACAATCTCTTTGTGGTCTCTTCCTCCAAGGCTTGCCCGACCTTTTCATATGGAGGTTCCACTGAAATCCAGCAGCGGCGAATGTGAGACCCCATGTGTCGTGGCTTTCACTATTTGTGTATCTTTCATTATGGGACAGAGCACTTCAATGCCTCTGTCCCTGACCATTGATCACTGGCCCAAAGTCCACATAAGGGCTCAGAATCTTTTTTATTTAGTAAAACACTGGACCTGGAAGACGCTCTGTGCCTCAGAATGACCCACCTTTCGAGTCGGATGGCCTCTAGAAGGATCTTTCTACTTCCCACTAATTTAAAAAGTTAGAGATATTGTCTTTTAGCCAGGGCCACATAGCCATCTGGATCATTCTGCCATATATCTTAACTTTGCAGGACCTCTGCAAATCTCCTCCTCCATGGGTGAAGCCTTTCCTTACCGCTGCCCCTGCTCCTACTCCTTCCCCCATGATCTCTCAAACCCTCTGCTCTTCTTCCTTCTCCACCCTCTGTTCTCCCTGAGTCACAAGATTTGACTCTACTGGATTCTCCTCCCCCTCCTTATCCCCTGCCCTCTTCCCCCAATCCCCAAAACCCTCTAAGTGATTCCCCTGCTGCTGACTCAGCCTCTCTGCAATTGGAGGAGCACAGCACCCTCCAGATGGCTCCCCAGTGGCACACACAGCCCTTCCTTCCCTTGAGGAAGCTGGCCCGGCTATAGGAACTCGCCAGCAGTGAATAGTTGAAAACACTGGAACTCCCATGATGCTCCCCCTCCATCCCTATGGGCCAAAGATTGACGACGGCCATGGGGGAAAAAATGCAAGCCTACCAGTTTTGGCCATTCTCCTCTTCAGACGTACATAATTGGAAATATAACAATCCCCCTTTTTCTGAGCACCCCACCTGGCACACAGGTCTGGTTGAGTCATTGATGTTTTCACACTAGCCTACTTGAGATGACTGCCAACAACTCATAGGGACTGTCTTCATGACAGGGGATCAAAATAGAATACTCCTGGAAGCTGGAAAAAAATATCCTCTGACCAGATGCGTGACTGACACAACTTCCCAAGATAATCAAAGCCAGCTTTCCTTTGAACCAACCCAACTGTGGCCCCCAAATCTTTGAAGGTAGGGAGCATCTGTTCACTTATCACCGGGCTCTAATAGTGGGTTTCCGTGCGGCCACTAGGCGACCAACTAATTAGGCCAAGGTAAGAGAGATTATTCAAGGGCCTGAATAACCTCTCTCTATGTTTCTAGAGAGAATTATGGAGGCATATAGAAGATATACTCCTTTCAATCCTCAGGCAGAGGATCAAAACTCATCTGTCACAATGGCCTTTATTGGGCAAGCTGCCCCGGATATTAAAAGAAAGTTAAAATGCTTAGATGGATTACAAGATGTGACTTTGAGAGATTTAGTCAGAGAAGCCGAGAAGGTATACTTTAAGAGAGAAACTGAGGAAGAGAAGGGAACAAAGGGAGGATAAAAGAAACAAAAGACAGACTAAGGCGCTGACTAAGGTCCTGGTCACAACAACAAATAGGCCAGAAATTAAGAAACAGGGAGACAGGAAGGGATACCTGGGCCCACGCCAGAGGCCACTCCTTGCCTCAGATCACTGTGCCTACTGTAAAAAAAAGGACACTGGGCCAAAGAGTTCCCTAGAAAGAGACAGCCACTCCTGCCAGCCATTCTGACTCTTGCGGATGACTCCAAAAGTCGGGGCTAACATCCCCTCCCGGAGCTCAGGGTAACTTTTGAAGTGTAGGGGACCCCAGTAAACTTTGAATTGGATACAGGGGCAATATACTCAGCCCTTAAGGCCCCATTGGGCCATCTATCAAATAAAAGGTCTCTAGTTCAAGGGGCAAATGGCAGTAAGTATCGGGCTTGGACAACTAAGAGGACCATGGACCTGGGAAAAGGAAAATCCATCAATCCTTCTTAGTAATCACAGAATGCCTGGCCCCATTGATGGGCAGAGATCTGCTTACCAAGCTCTGGGCCAAAATAACTTTTAACCCTGAAGGCAACCAAGTGGGATTTCTAAATCCTTCAGTAAAAACTCCTATAGTCATGGCTCTAACTATGTCAGTAGAAAATGTACATCAACTCACTCAACTTTGTTCAAAGAAACTGCAGGCATTCCTGAAGGATCAAGAACAGAGTTTTCCACTGACCAAATCACAGCAAAAGGACTGAATGGGTAACAAAAGCCTGTCGGGTCCATCAATTGGTTTATGCTTACCCTTCCAAGCTTCCTGGAGGAAAGCACCTAGGAGGAAAAAGACCAGGACAATTGTGGGAAGTGAACTTTACTGAAATTAAGCATGCAAGGTATGGACTTAAATATCTCCTAGTCTTTGTAGATACATTTTCAGGATGGATTAAAGCCTTCCCCACCAAAAAAAAGAAAGAAAGAAAGAAAGAAAGAAAGAAAGAAAGAAAGAAAGAAAGAAAGAAAGAAAGAAAGAAACAGCACAAATGGTGGTCAAGAAGATTCTGGAAGATTTTTTTCCAAGATACGACCTGCCTAAAGTAACAGAGTCTGATAATGGACCTGCATTCATGACCCAGGTACGTTATGGGTTAGCCAGTACCCTGGGGATTACATTGTGCTTATAGACCACAGAGTGCAGGACAGGTAGAATGAATGAATAGAACCATTAAAGAGACCTTCATGAAATTAAGCTTAGAGACCGACATAAAAGATTGGACAATGCTTCTGCCTTATGCAATGTTTCATGCAAGAAATTCTCTCTCTGTTTCTTTGTGTAACCTCACCCACTATGAAATTCCCTATGGGGCCCTTATTCCAGTAAGGGACCTAGCCCCAACTCTAAGACCTAACGATCCCTTCCACACCACCATGCTTGACAGACTTACAGCTGTTGAAAGAACTCAGCGATACCTGTGAAAACAGCTGGCCACTGCCTACCAACCTGGAGATGAGGGGACTCCACATCAATATCAAGTAGGAGACTTTGTCTATGTAAGACAACATCAGGTGTCATCCCTGGAACCCCACTGGAAAGGACCATACCAGGTTCTACTTATAACACCTACAGTGGTAAAGGTAGACAGAATCACTTTCTGGATCCTGGCCTCTCATCTCAAGCCTGCACCCTGTCCAGACTCTGCCTGGAAACTGGAAGAGACTGGTAACCCTTTCAAATTGTGTATTCGCCAGGTGGATGAAGCTATAGAGTCTCTCCTTGACCACCAGTAGTTCTAACCCTCATCAGCCCTTTCAGCAGCGATGGCTGATCACAAATCCTACTGGAGAAGAAGTATAATCTATCTCACATATAGACCACTTTGGGACCTGGTGGCCATTTCTCCACCCAGACATTTGTTAGCTGGCTATAGGTCTTTCCTATTAGGATATCCCTGATGAAGAGGATACCACTAAAATTCCATTAAATACCTTTTGTACCATAAATAATGGAAACAAACATTATGGATGTCGGGACAGGTAAGCCAGGTGCACGTTGGCTAGCCTAGATTACTATGTTTGCCCGGCAGACAATCAAAGCCACAAACAGCAACAGCTGTGTGGAGGAAAAGCCAATTTCTTCTGTAAGTCATGGGGATGTGAGCATACAGGGGCTTCCTGATGGAACCCGAACTCCTCATCAAATTCTGTACACAGCATTGGCCATATGACCAATTAGATAACCAAAACCCATGGCCCCCAGAGGGGTCTCTAGATCCTCAAATACTGTGTGACCTTTTTAACTTCTGCAAGTGCTCAAAAGGGTAAAAGGAGATTCCCCTATGTGGAGGCCTTTTCCCTCCTTCGCTCACATCCTGAACTATGCTTCTCCAATAGATCCTCACCCTCAGCCTTCTTCTCCAGACTATCTGCTGTCACTCCAAACTCAGCAACCTGATTTCTTCCCTTCAATTACTAGATCAAAAACCCAAACCAACACCGGTTCTCAGACCATTGCCCCCTGGCTGAGAAGCAGGTACTCAGGTACCCCTCCACCGACTCACTCCTCTCTTCTCTTGTCACTGCCCGCACTGGGTCCCACCAGGTCCTCTTTCCAGCTAACCCATAGCTCAAACCAGCTGAGGAGAGCCCTCAGACCCTTATCCAAATGTAATGAAAATGGCCTTTAAAGTTGCTCTTTCATCACTGAAAACAGGTTACTAAAAATTTAAAGTCCCTCACAGGCTTTGTGGATACTCACTCCCTTCTTCCCCTCTGCTCTACCTGTTCTACTGCTCAAGTTTTGTTGCTAGGAATATCCCAAACCCCTTTCCCATTATTCTTTTACATCTCTCCTTTCTCATTCTCAGATCCATGAAGCTGCTCTAAGCCCCGACTTCTCTGTCTCCCCGCTCTGTACCAGGCCCACAGAAAAGTTTTCACTGACCTTCTCCAGGAGTCTTCACCATGGCTGACTTTAGGACTTTCAGCAAAAAAGTCCCTATAAACGATTTCAGTGTAGATAACCTTCCTCTTTTAATGTTGCCCTGTTCCACTTGGCCACTGGCTAAAAATAATCAGCACTCCTAAGCTAGACACCCCCTTACTAGTTTTTCACAAAATATGTGAACAATTCCTCTGGCCTTGAACTGGGGCTTCACAGAGATGGCAACATTTCTAAGATAAAGAAGTTACCATATGGGCTCCATGGTAACAGCTGGCAGGGGGGAAAAAAGAAAGGGAAGTAAAAGCTCTCCCCCACCCAGTTGTCCTTGAAAAGTTAACTTGCCCAGAACAGAGGAAAAAAAAAAAACAGAAACAAAAACAGCTTTTTGTGAACTTCTGCAGAGTGTGATCTTCTGAGCCACTTCTCTTACATGTTGGGTACAAAATTCTGAAACTACCTAAACTTGGAATTCAGAAGATTAATTGATTACAACCGAAGCAATGCCCTCTGAATCTGGGTGCAACCAAATAGGACTGTTTCACTGTCTTTGGTGCTATCTTAGGTGCCTTGCCTTGTCCGTCCCTACAACAGTATAATTCTATATACTAAAACATTGTTGATGTTTTCATGAAATGAAAAACGGATGTGATTAATTGTGTAATGGTGCATATGTTACCCAGAATGCTCTATCATGATGCAGGTTCATTTGAAGATCGAATAGGTGGGACATACAACCCGGTTTCACTGGGAACATATGTCCCTCACTTTAGCCATCCTATAAAGAATAGGAGTTGCCACAAGGGTGGGCACAGGAACCACTGCCCTGGTCCATGGGACACAACAAATGACCCAGTTAGAAGCAGAAATAGACCAAAACTTAAATATATTAGAAACCTCCATAACAGCTTTGCAGGAATCTTTAACCTCTCTCTCTGAAGTTCTTTTACAGAACAGTTGAGGGTTGGACCTCCTCTTCATGAGTGAAAGGGACCTTTGTGCTGCATTGAGGGAAGAATGTTGTGTGAAGTTGTCAGAAGCCAGTGGTGAGCTACTACCTGCTTTATCAGGAAAGGCCCCTCTTCTTAGCTTTCCTGTCTTTTGGCCATCCTCACATCAGTAGGTACCAAGAAAGACAGACTCTGTCCTTGGTAAATCCAAAAAAAGTGAGACCACTGGGACTGGGACTGGGACTGGTTGTGCTTGCCTGGCTTTCTGAATCCCACGTTTAGAGAGTTCCATCACCCAGGACGTTATGTGAGGTAACCTCAATCAGGAAGTGAATGAAGTCACTGCCTTGGCAACCACTTTGTCCTAAGAGTTGCTTCCAAGGGTCCCATGAGATGGAGGGTGCCCCTACTTCCTGTGACATTTTCACAGGTTGGAATGGTATATCAACCATAGGCACCCGAGAACAGCTCTCCACACAGGCCTGGTTTGGTCAATCTTCTCTACATTAAGATGAAAGAGGCTGATAAAGACACATCCCTTCATTCTGACCAGGTTGTTTACCATGGAAGTTGAGTTTTCCTCCCTCAGGTCCTTCATAGCTGCCTACAACTTCTCCAGAAATCATTTCTGCATGGTCCTTTGAGGATCTCAGCAGGTTGAAGATCCCCTACATTCCTGTAGTGTAAGACCAACTTTTTCCCTGCTATTCTGTAAAGTTACATTGAGGGAACAGTGTATGGTTAGGGTAATAACAGGTTTTATTTGGGATAGGAATCATTCTGCTGGATGAATAATGGTATTGGGAACCTGTGATATTTACAAGAATATATAGGTGAAATATAAGTATAAAAACAGAAATCTAGGTAAGATTTGAAGCCCAGAAGAGCATTGGGCCCTTGATTGGGATACTTAGCTTTTAAATATCTTCTAAACAGATGTCTCAGATAAATCGATATACAATGGCATAGGACCTTGAAAATTGGATGATTGAATGTAGAAGAAAACATCCACTCATATAGGCATAGTTGGTAGGATTAGGAAGATAGTAGGTTTAGGAAGAAAAGTGAGTATAGGATTTGGACAAAAAGTTCTTTAGCAATAGGGTTTGCGGTAGAGAGTGAATGTAAATGTCACCACATGTGAAGAGTCAGACACAATGATGAACTGGGGAAAATATATGGGGAAGCAGATATCAATGGAGATAATAAGAAATCAGGCAAAGTATAAATTGAGTGATAGGATTAGACATTTTCAACAGGGTAGAGGTTGAGTATAAAATCTTAGAAAGAATCAAATATTTAGTCACCAATAGGATTGACATTTGAGAGAATTAGGCAATCTGGACATGGATATTGTTAGTAATCCATGCACACTTTCCATTTAGGCTTTGGCACAGTCATAAGTGTGAACTTTGCATTTTGTTTCCAGAATATTACTGTGATAAAGTGCATATGTAGATCAGGTGACATGAGTATTTCTTCCACCATTTCTGTGGGCAATATTTTGAAGGTGTATAAATTAGTATAGGGTGTACAAATAGGTGTTCCCTGTGTCTAGGAATATAGATAAAATGAATGAATAGACCGTACTGTGAATAAATAATATTACTGGTTCCAACTTTAAATATTGGATTGAATTGATATTTACAAATTTACAGGAAATCTTATATTGAGATACATACATTCATTACAACCATTTATACATCTAATGGTAATATTAGGTTTATGGTTTATCATGAAGAGTGTGTGAGTTTTGCTTTAAAAGTGATTATTGAAATCTAAAATAAAATGAAGTATCATGAAAAGACCAGTCAAAAAACATAGAGGAATACTTGTGTACTGAAGCAAGAAGTGATTAAAAGTGAAACAAAAGCCTATCAATTTGCAAAATTGTGAATGAAATATATATCCTATGATGTGCATAAACTGAAGAAATAGTCATGTAACAGTGTTGAATAAAAATGAAGGTCAAAATACACATCATGTCCCATAGGAATCTACTTGCATTGATGTTAAAGTGGGTCAGTTACTGTAGAAAAATTAGGACTTCTATGCACCATTCACTGAATTTTGATTTCAGTACTAGGATACAATATGTATTTAAGGTGGATGAATATTTCTGAAAATAACTTTGTGAACATTTGGTTATAAATCCACATTCATGAATATGAATGCATTTAGGGATTGTATAATAAGACACATATATTTTACATTCTGAAAAATCTGGAGAGTGTGTGTGTGTGTGTGTGTATATATATATATATATATATATATATATATATATATATAAAGAGAGATATATAAAGAGAGAGAGAGAGAGAGAGAGAGGCATTAAAAGGTAGCAATATATATGCCAATCGAAATTCATCATGAAATATATAACATCCACAGATCCAAAACTATTCATTTTACTGAACATGGATTTATGTATTATATTGTTCAACTAGGAAGCTCACCCATAGTTTTAATTTTCAATTCCAACAACGTTTAGGAGGAGTGACCTCTTCTAAAAATTTGTATCTGCCAAGTCAGCCATCTAACAAAAATGTACATGTGATACCAGGTAGGATTCTATATGTACATTCAAAAATACATGTGCTGAATAGGCTACAGATAAAGGGAGATAGGAATTCACATATTTGTTAACTATAAAACACATGGAGAACTATTTCAATTTAAAATTGACTAGATTTATAACACCTACCCTTTATCATGCAAAAGGTAAATCCAACTATACACCATGCCTCTCTAAACTGCTTGTATTTCTATTCTGTTTGGGTTCTTTTTCTCCATCACTTTAGGATTGCTGCAATCTGGCTGGGCACAATTCAGGAGCCACTTGTCAAAAGAAACTAAAATTACTTTTAGAACCACACATGACTAAAAATTAGCTCCTCGGGAAAAACCCTGAGAGCCCAACTGCCACTACTGGCTTCCCACAAGCTCTCAACCTCCACACTCCTTTATTTGAGGTCGATTGGCTGGGTCGTGTGGGCAGAGCCCAAAAAGTCCCACAATGAGCAGCTCCGTTGTCTGAAAGGGTGGGGAAACAGCCCAATGGCATTACCACAGAGGAGCCAATCAGCTAGATATTTCTGGGGCCGCTGTTAGCCAATCATCAGCTGGCAGTCTGAAAGTTTGTTTGGCCCCTTGGGCTGTGCCTCTCATTGTCTTGAAGAGAATTATTAAATATAATGAAAAGAAAAGGTGAAAGTAAACAAACAGATCTGTTAACCTCCTTTTTTGTACACATTTTAAAACAATCCTCAACAGGTGTTTACCCAATTTAAATTAAAACATTTACATCAAGTGTATAAAAATATATTTGGATCCATTTTTTCATGAGCGCTCATCATATATGATATATGGACATACATACATTCAAACATATAACAAAAAACACAAGTGTGCACACGTAATATAATACATACAACACATAACATAAGAGTAAAGGCCTTATAACATTTTACAGGTGAAATCTCCATTGCATTGTCTAAAAACTCTATAGTCCAAAAATAGAACTGATCAGCAAAACATTAACCTAGGTTTGTATGAGCTCAAAAAACAAAATAGAACTTCATGACATGGGAAAGGGTAATAATAAAATAGATATTGAAAAAAGCATCCTGGATTTGTCACAGATGTAAGAATAGCCAAACTGGAGTTCTGGATATCAGCTGTTATGGATTTGAGCCAAATCATATTCTTTTAATCTGTAGAAATCTCTTTAGTTAGTCTCTCTGGAATCCAAATCGGCTGCTGTTCTCCCTGTGGAAACACACAAACAGACCTCCAACTCCAGACAATTACTGGGTCAGGACATTTCCATTGTCCTGTTAGAATATCCTTCCAAAGTACCTTGGGCTTATGTACATTTTTTGGACACATATGCCTTTCCACAGGACTAAGCCCTGATGAATCCAAATTTCCAAAGTTTAGAGTAAAAAGGGTTATTTTAAGTTTATCTTTGGGGAATATATACCCCTTCCCAATTCCTTTTTTTTTTTTTGTTTAATTAGTACGTTTTAATAGTTTGATTAGCTCATTTAACTATGCCTTGTCCCTGCGGATTGTATGGGATTCCTGTTATATGAGTAATGCAAAATGATGAGCAAAATTCTTTAAAAGAGGTAAAAGTATAACCAGGGGCAACATCTGTTTTTAACTGTTTTGGAATGCCCACAGTGGCAAAATTTTGTAAGCAATGAGCTATAACATCTTTAGTTTTTTTTCTCCGGCATGAAGGGAGTCCATCAAAAATTCAGAAGAAGTATCAACTGTAACATGCAAATATTTTAATTTTCCAAATTCTGGCAAGTTTGTGACGTCCATCTGCCAAATATGGTTAGGTATCAATCCTCTAGGATTGACTCCAAGATTAACTTGTGGTAAAATGGTCACACAATTTTGACATTGTTTTATTATTTGTCTAGCTTGTTCCTTAGTTATTTTAAAGCGCTTATGTATAGTATTAGCATTGACATGGAATTTTTTATGAAAATTTGTAGCTTCTTCTACTGTAGAGAAAATATGTATGTCATGCGTAGTTTTATCTGCTAAATCATTACCCAAACTAAGGGCTCCAGGCAATCCTGTATATGTCCTGATATGCCCTATAAAGGACGGATCTTTTCTGTCCCAGATTAGACTTTGTATAGTGGAAAGAAAAGAGAAAACAGGAGAGGAAGGGGAAATTTGTTTCTTCCTAAGATTATATATTCAAACTCAACCCTGTTGAAAATGCATAATCATATCACTCACTTTATACTTTGCCTGATTTCATAATGTCTCTAAAGATATGTGGTTTCCTGCATATTTTCACCAGTTCACCATTGTGACTGACCCTTCACATGAACTTATGTTCACTTTCACTCTCTAACCACAACCCTAATGCTCCAGAACTTTTGTTCCAAATCCTATACTCACTCTTCTTCCTAAACCAACTCTGCACCTAATTCTACCTACTATCCGTTTTTGACTGGATGTTCTCTTCAACATTCAATCATCCAAGCTACAAGGTCTGATGCCATTGTATATCTATTTATCTGAGACATCTGTACACAATGTAAATCAAAGTTAAGTATCCCAATCAAGGGCCCAATGCCCTTCTGGGCTTCAAAATTACCTAGATTTCGGTTTTCATTCATATATTTAACCTCTATATTTTTATAAATATCTCAGGTTCCCAATACCATTATTCATCCTGCAGGATTATTCCTAACTCAAATCAAACATTTTATTAGCACTAAGAATACACTGTTCTATCAACCTAAATTTAAAGAAAAGCAGGGACAGAGTTGGTCTTACAATACAGGAATGTAGGGGATCTTCCACCTGCTGAGAACCTCCAAAGTCCATGCAGAAATGAATCCTAGAGAAGATATAGTCAGCTATGAAGGATCTGCGAGAGCAAAAGTCATCTTCCATGGCAATCACCCTGGTCAGGATGAAGGGATGTGTCTGAATCAGCCTCTCTCTTCTTAATGTAGAGGAGATTGACCAAACCAGGCCTGTGTGGATAGCTATTCCCGGGTTCCTAAGGTTGACATACCATTCTAACTTGTGAAAGTTTCAAAGGAAGTAGGGGAAGCCTCCATCTAATGGGACACTTGGAAGCAACTATTAGGACAAAATGGTTTACAAGGCAGTGAATTTATTCAGTTCCTGAAGGGAGTGACCTCACCTCACTTTATTGGTGATGGATCTCTCTGAACTTGGGATACTGGAAACCAGGCACATAGAGCCAGTCCCAGTCCCAGTCCCAATGGGCTCACTTGTTTGGATTTACCAAGGACAGAGTCAGTCTTTCTTTGTACCTACTGATGTTAGGATGGCAAAAGCAAGGAGAGCTCGGAAGAAGGGCCTTTCCTGAGAAAGCAGGTAGTGGCTAAACACTAGCTTCTGACAAGGAGAACAGACCTGAGACAGGACAGGACTTTTCAGGGGAAAATTGTATGGCCCACCAGTCAGAGGACACTCCCTAGAGTCACAGACCTACTTGGGGGAAGGAGGTGCCAATATGGGTGTGGTTTTGGGTTTATGATTTTGTCTCATGTTCTGAGAATAGGTAGGAAAGGTGGTTTGTTTTTTGGGGTTGAACTGTTTCTAGTAAGACGTTTGACAAGGCGAGTGTTTCTATGTCTGTGTATCCCACTATGTCCGTGGTTGTAGACATTAGAAAAGAGAATGCATCAATGGATTTGTCCTGTCTTGTAGAAAGCTTCCCAGCATTCATCCTGCCCAATTAATGAATGGATTGCAGCTTTCCTTAAGGATGGGCAACACCAACGATCTTAGTAATTTCCAATTTTCTTTCTGAATTCTGGCCAATCTCCAGAATAGGCTCATGGTTTTGTGTCCAAGATATGTACCACCTCCAAGCTCTGTGACATGGCCATGTACTGGATAGATGAAGGGAATGGCGAGCATCTCAGAAAACGCAGATATCAGTGTGACCAGTAAACTCTCAGTGGAGAAACCCTTCTTTGAGCCTTTTGCTTACATAATGTTCTGTTGCCTTGAATGTCAAGAAGTTCTTTGTTTCGGACCACCCCTTTGTGAAGCCTGAAGAAAACAGTTTTCAGATGGAATTGAATGGGCATAACCTGTGGCTCTTTGCTTAATTGCTTTGGAAATGGATGTGTCTGAATCCAACTCTATGCCCTGTGTGAGGCTGTGTCTTAGATTCTCTGCAACTGATAGATCTAAAGAAAGATCCCATGTGTGCATCCAAAACCAAAATGGCCAAAAGAGCAGTCATTGTGGGTGAAGTTTCTCTCCTTCCTCTGTTAGGTTCTTGACGTCCATCAAGTGAGAATTGGGATCCTTTGGGTCAAATGAGTTTTTCAAAGCACTGCAGATGTGGTTGGGTTTTCTTATGACTGAAATTCACATAAAGAATCTACACCTGACAGTCAGTAGGCCTCAAATTGCAGAAGAAGATCAGTATTAATGGCAGGTGTATTTGATCAATCCTGGTTCACTGGAAGGGTTTCCAGGCCACCCTGACTTTAGGCAAATTAGCGGCAAGGGAGCATGTTTTGGACACTGTCTTGGGCTATGCCCCTCATGGAAACGTCCAGCCAGAGGTTATGATGAGTGTCTATATGGAAGAAGATGAGGGCCATTGGGGAGTGTTTTGGTTTTAATTGTGGTCATTTGTGTGGCATTTGGAAGAGATGACTGGGTCCACCTGGGCTTGAACTCTGGTGTGATTCCCCTTAGAGACTGAGTTCTGGAACTGAGCTCAGAGAAGTATTGCCATTAATTGTGTTGGGATTTTATGAGACCACACATAAGAGTCGCCCTTTAAACTGAGATCTAGCATTGAAGTGCTCTGTCCCATAATGAAAGATCCACAAACAGTGAAAGCAACGACACATGAAACAGACAAGACAAGACAATAAAGACAGGCAATGGACGTCCAACAATGAGATCAGGACTGAGTAGCCGGCAATAACCAATGGGCTGGCAATACCGAATCCAAAACAAAATATCACTGAGTCGAGGAATCTATTATAACTAAATTTCCCAAGTCCTCTGGGGCGTCCTCCAGGAACGTGGCCTGTGGCTCTGTGACACGTCTGTCAGCCACTGTCGGAGAGAGCTCACACTCTTCATCAATAGCCATTTTTCCAAGTCCTAACCTGAAACCTGAAACCAGGAATAGGAGACTTACTTACCCCAAGAGTAGCCCGTTGGGGTCTCTCATCCGCCGCTGCCAGATATCAGTGGAAACTTCATGTGTAAAGGTCGGGCGTGCATTGGAGGAAGAGACCACCAAGAAACTGACTCATGAAACAGCAAAGGGTTTATTGGAGTTCCAGCATGCTGGGGCTCAGAGCTCACTTGAATACAGCAGAGAGCCCTGAGAAGAGCTTGAGCAGAGCTTATATACTTTCCTTGCCGAGGGCAAGGAGGGAAGTTTATTGATGGGTCAGTGGGAGTGGGCAGTTTGCATGCAACCAGGTGAGAGAGTAAATTCTGCAGTTTGAAAACTGGGGACAGCACATTCTGGGAACAAGATTAGCAAACAGTTCTCAAGATTTCAACAGTGTTTTGTTAAGCATAGAGAAAAACAGGAAGTGACAAGTACCTATTTAATTAACCATTCAATAACAACTATACCTTTTTAAATGGATGTTCTCATCTACATTCAATCTTCCAAGGTACAGGGTCCTATGACATTGTATATCAATTTACCTGAGACATCTGTGCAGAACGTAATTCAACGCTAAGTATCCCAATTAAGGGCCCAATGCCATTCTGGGATTCAAATCTTACTTAGATTTCTGTTTTCCTACATATATTTCAACTATATATTCTTATACATATCGCAGCTTCTCAATAGAATTATTCATAAACAGAATGATTCCTAACCCAAATCAAACATGTTATTAACCCTAACCCTACAGTGTTCCCTCAATCTAACTTTAAAGAAGAGCACGGACAGAGTTGGTCTTATAATACAGGAATGTAGGGGATCTTTCACCTGCTGAGAACCTCAAAGGTCCATGGAGAAATAAGCCATGGAGAAGATGTATACAGCTATGAAGGACCTGAGAGAGCAAAAGTCATCTTCCATGGCAAACAACCTGGTCAGGATGAAGGGATGTCTCTGAATCTGCCACTCACACCCTGTGAACTGCGCCACTTCACAGGTGAATAAAGAGTTAGAACGACAAAAAATTATCTTGTTAGGATCTTACAGAAAAATGGGTGTGCACCGAAACCTAGAAGAATGATTTCCACCAATGAGGTCCGGTAATTGAGTCTCAAACACGAGCCAAATGCGCGACCGGAGATCCGGGCTGACAAATCTGTGTGGCCTGCCCCGTGGCTAGAGACAGCAGGGCACCACCTAGAAGCGACCAGCCGGCAGGGAGAAACGTTGCTGCAGATTCTGTGGAATCCTGCTGGCTGACCTCCAACTGAGCCCCGGACTGAGTTTGGGATTTCAAACGGGGAAGGAAGTGCTACAGTTCTATCCCCCCACAATAAAAACTCCACCAAGGAAACCAACGGTCACCATCTTGGAGAGCAGAAGTAACCACCGCCATTCTCCAACAGATTGCAACAATAAAACAGGTTTGTGTTACTCAGCTCATCTCCCATACAGCAGGGAATTCACATAAAATCTCTCTTAGGCTTTCCATTGGAGAGATTATCAGAGAGAGCCTGCATAAAGACGTCGGGAAAACTAGAGGCACCTGACCTTCAACTTCCCCTCCCATCAGCGGCAAAAACGAAACCTGTCTAGCCAGAGCTGGGAGAGGGGCAAGAGGAAAAAATCAAAACAATAGAGTGACGGGGTTCCCCATAGACACCATCCACACCCAAGAAACGGCAGGCCCAGAGGACAGTATGAGCTGCCGAGAGGCATCACTCAGGGGAAATCTGGTCTAGCACGAGAAACCAGGACTAGCAGGAGATAACAAGGGACTAGAGGCCAGGCCCGCGTGACTGGGCGGCTGGAGAACGCCCGCCCACTGGTCACAAACAGCCCGCTGCTGGTGCGACTGGGTGGCTGGTGCCCGCCTGCCTACCAGCGACCAATCGCCCACTGGCTGCACGTGCAACTGGGTGGCTAGAGATCTCCCGCCCACCAGTGACAGCCCACCCGCTGACTGTGTGACTGGACAGCTGGAGACCGCCCGCCCGCCGGCGACCGGGAGTTGAAAACAAACAGAGACAGATCAGTCCCAGCCCACTCCCATTTGAACACCCTGGCAAGGAGCCTGGGGCCCGCCATAGCAGACAGGTGACATCACTGGAGCTCGGCCATCGCAATTCCTTCCAAGCAGAATTCACTTTAGCAGGCATAGTCTACCAACACAAAGGAGAGACAACAGATATATTAAACCAAAACAAATCTATTGAATAGAGCAGAAAAACAGCAATCAAATAGAGATGGAAAACAACGTGAACATCATGAAAAAACAAAGGAAAAAAATGTGTACAAACAATGCAGGACAACTTAATTCTACAGGAGGACCTAGAATCATCAGAAACAGGGATAGGGAAAAAAACTCAAGGCTTACCTAACTCAGATGGAAAGGGATATTGGAGAATACATGAATCAGCAAGTCCTAGCAATAAAAGTATATTTTGAAAATGAATTAAACAAATTCAAATGGCAAAGAACAAGCTTTACCAGGAGATAGAGATCTTAAAAAAAATCAAAGAGTAATCCTAGAAATGCAGGAAACTATTAATTAAAACTCAAACAAGAATATTACAAATAGACTAGATCAAATAGAAGTCAGAACATCAGATAATGACGACAACGTTTATCAACTTGAAAAGAATATAGTCAACACAGAAAAGATGCTTAAGTCCCAAGAGCAGTCTATTCAAAAGATATGGGATGTCATAAAAAAAACAAATTTCACAGTCATCGGGATAGAAGAAGCCATAGAGATTCAAACCGAAAGAATGGACAACATATTAAATGAAATAATTCTAGAAAACTTCCCAGAGATGAAAGATGGAATGGATTGCCAAATCCTTGAAGCCTACAGGACCCCAAACATTCAAAACCATAATAGACCAACTCCAAGACATATAATTATGAAGATAGCCAACATACAGAACAAGGAGAGAATATTAAAAGCTACGAGAGAAAGGAGGCGGATTACATTCAGGGGTAAACCAATTAGATTAACGACTGATTTTTCATCACAAACTTTGAAAGTGAGAAGATCCTGGAACAATGTATTTCAAACACTGAAAAATAATGAATTCCAACAAAGAATACTGTATCCAGCAAAATTAAGCTTCAGATTTGACAATAAAATTAAAGTCTTTCACAATGAATAAAAACTAAAAGAATTCACACCCATAACACCAGCACTGCAAAGGATTTTGGGCAAAATACTACAAGAAGAAGAATTGAAAAATAGTGCCCCAAACTAACAGTGGGAGGTATCTCAGTAAAGGGGGAGGAAAATAACCAAAAAGTAAAAACTAGCCAAACTAAAATAAATAAATAAATTAACATGAATGGATGTACAAATCATATTTCAATTGTAACCTTAAATGTTAATGGCCTAAACTCACCATTCAAGAGACATAGGGTAGTAACCTGGATCAAAAAAACAAATCCAACAATATGCTGCTTTCAGGAGACTCATATGATAGGTAAAGACATACACAGGCTGAAAGTAAAAGGTTGGGAAAAATCATACCACTCACAGGGCACACGGAAGCAAGCAGGAGTGGCCAACTCATATCAAATACAATCAACTTCAAACCTACGTTAATCAAAAGGGATAAAGAAGGACACTATATAACGTTAAAAGGAACCATCCACCAACATAACATAACAATTACCAATTTGTATGCAGCAAACAAATGAGCTGCCACACTCATAAAACAAACTCTTCTCAAGTTCAAGAGTCAAATAGACTACAACATAATAATTATAGGTGACGTCAACAGACCGCTCTCACCATTAGACACATCCTCTAGACAAAAACTGAATAAAGAAACTATAGAACTCAACAGCACAATCAATAACCTAGACTTAACCGACATATATAGAATATATCAACCATCATCAAGTGGATACACCTTCTTATCAGCAGCAGATGGATCCTACTCAAAGATAGACCATATATTAGGTCATAGGGCAACTCTTAGTAAATATAAAGGCGTGGAGATAATACCATGCACCATATCAGATCATAATGAAATGAAACTGGAAATCAATGATAAAAGAAGGAAGGAAAAATCCTACATCACATGGAAAATGAACAATATTCTACTGAATGATCAATGGGTTACAGAAGACATTAAGGAGGAAAAAAAAATCTTAGAGACAAATGACAATACAGACACAACCTACTGTAATTTATGGGACACAATGAAAGCAGTTTTAAAAGGAAAATTCATTTCTTGGAGTTCTTTCCTCAAAAAAAGAAAAAAACAACAACAAATAAATGAACTCACACTACACCTCAAAAACCTAGAAAAGGAAGAGCAAAACAACAGCAAATGTAGTAGACGACATTAAAATAAGAGCAGAAATCAACGAAATTGAAACAAAAAATCATTGAAAAAATTGATAAACTAAAAGTTGGTTCTTTGAAAAAATAAATAAGATTGACAGGCCCTTAGCCATGATAACGAAGAGAAGAAGAGAGAGAACTCAAATTATTAACATAGGGGGTGAAAAATGCAATACCACAGCAGACACTACAGAAATATAGAAGATAATTAGAAAGTATTTTGAAACCCTATATTCTAATAAAATAGAAGATAGTGAAGATATCAATAAATTTCTTAAGTCATACGATCTGCCCAGATTGAGTCAGGAAGACACACACAATTTAAACAGACCAATGACAAAGGAAGAAATAGAAGAAGCCATCAAAAGGTAACCAACGAAAAAAAGCCCTGGACCGGATGGGTAAACAGCGGAGTTCTACAAAACCTTCAAAAAAGAATTAATACTGATTCTTTTCAAGCTCTTTCAAGAAATAGAAAAAGAAGGAGCTCTTTCAAATTCATTCTATGAGGCCAAAATCACCCTGATCTTGAAATCAGACTAAGACACTTCAAAGAAACAAAACTACAGACCAATATCTCTAATGAACTTGGATACAAAAATTCTCAATAAAATCCTGATGAATCGAATACAAAAGCATATAAAAAAAAATTGTGCACCATGATCAAGTAGGATTCACCCCTGGGATTCAAGGCTGGTTCAATATACGGAAATCAATAAATACTATTCACCACATCAATAGACTTAAAGACAAGAACCATATGATCATCTCAATAGATGCAGAAAAAAACATTTGACAAAGTACAGCATCCCTTTATGTTCAAAACACTAGAAAAACTAGGGATAACAGGAACTTACCTCAACATTGTAAGAGCTATATATGCTAAACCTCAGGCTAGCATCATCCTAAATGGAGAAAAACTGAAGGGATTGCCTCTAAAATCTGGAACAAGACAGGGATGCCCTCTATCACCACTTCTATTCAATTTAGTTCTTGAAATTCTAGCCAGAGCAATTAGACAATAGAAATTAAAGGCATAAAAATAGGAAATCAAGAACTTAAATTATCACTATTTGTGGATGACATGATAATATATATAACAGACCCAAAAGGGTCTACAAAGAAACTGCTAGAGATAATAAATGAATTAAGCAAAGTGGCAGGATATAAAATCAACACGCATAAATCAAAGGCATTTATGTATATCAGGAGCAAAACTTCTGAAATGGAAAGGAGGAAAACCACTCCATTCACAATATCCTCAAAGAAAATAAGATACTTGGAAATCAACCTAACAAAAGAGGTGAAAGATTTATATAATGAAAACTACAGAATCCTAAAGAGAGAGATAGAAGAAGATCTTAGAAGATGGAAAAATGTACCCTGATCATGGATAGGCAGAACTAACATCATCAAAATGGTGATATTACCCAAAGTTCTCTACAGGTTAAAATGGATGCCAATCAAAATCCCAACGGCATTTCTTGTAGAAATGATAAAGCAATCATGAAATTCATATGGTAAAACAAAAGACCCAGAATAGCAAAAGCAATTCTAAGCAGGAATTTGAATCTGGAGGTATAGCGATACCAGAGTTCAAACTGTACTACAAAGCAATAGTTATAAAAGCAGCGTGGTACTGGTACCAAAACAGGCAGGTAGATCAGTGGTAGAGAATAGAGGACACAGAAATCAATCCACAAAATTACAACATTCTTATATATGATAAAGAGGCTAAAAGCATATTGGGAGATGGATAGCATCTTCAACAAATGGTGCTGGGAAAATTGGAAATCCATATGCACCAAAATGAAACTGAATCCCTTTCTCTCGCCATGCACAAAAGTTAACTCAAAATGGATCAAGGAGCTAGTGATGAAATCAGAGACACTGCATGTGATAGAAGAAAAAGATGGCTATGATCTACATACTGTGGGGTCGGGCTCCAAATTCATTAATAGGACACCCATAGCCCAAGAGTTAATAACAACAATAAACAAATGGGACTTACTTAAACTAAAAAGTTTTTTCTCTGCAAGAGAAACAATAAGAGTGGTAAATAGAGAGTCTACATCCTGGGAAGAATTTTTTACCCCTCACACTTCAGATAGAGCTCTAATATCCAGAATATACAAAGAACTCAAAAAATTAAACAATAAGATAACAAATAACCCAATCAACAAATGGGCCAAGGACCTGAACAGACACTTCAGAGAGGAGGACATACAATCAATCAACAAGTACATAAAAAAATGCTCACCATCTGTATCAGTCAGAGAAATGCAAATCAAAACCACCCTAAGATACCATCTCACTCCAGTAAGATTAGCAGCCATTATGAAGTCAAACAACAATAAGTGTTGGCGAGGATGTGGATAAAAGGGTACACTTGTACACTACTGGTGGTACTGAAAATTGATAAGGCCAATTTGTAAAGCAGTATGGAGATTTCTTGGAAAGCTGGGAATGAATGCACCATTTGACCCAGCTATCACCCTTCTCGGACTAGAGGGTCTTAACAGAGCGTACTATAGGGATACTGCCACATCAATGATCATAGCGCCACAATTCACAATAGCTAGACTGTGGAACCAACCTAGATGTCCTTCAATAGATGAATGGTTAAAAAACTGTGGCATCTATACACAATGGAGTATTACTCAGCACTAAAAAATGGCAAAATCATAGACTTTGCAAGGAAATGGATGGCATTAGAGCAGATTATGCTAAGCTAAGCTAACCAATCCTTAAAAAAATGCCAAATGTCTTCTTTGATATAAAGAGAGCACCTAAGAACAGAACAGGGAGGAAGAGTATGAGAAAAAGATTAACATTAAACAAAGACGAGTGGGGGGATAGAAAGGGGGAGAGAAGGGAAAGCATATGGAAATGGTAGGAGACCCTCAATGTTACACAAAATTACATATAAGAGGTTGTGAGGGAAAATGGGGGGAAAACAATGGAGAGAATTGAACAACAGCAGATGAGGTAGAGAGGATAGATGGGAGGGGAGGGGAGGGGGGACAGTAGGGGATAGAAAAGGTAGCAGAATACAACATCACTATTATGCCATTATGTACAAATGTGAATGTGTAACCAATGTGCTTCTACAATTCGTATTTGGGGAAAAATGGGAGTTCATAACCCAATTGAGTCAAATGTATGAAAGATAATATATCATGAGTTTTGTAATGTTTTGAACAATCAATAAAAATAAATAAATAAATAAAGGTTTAAAATTGAGTGGCAAGAAATCAGCTAAAAAAGTGTTGAGATGCATTCATTTTGCTAAGCAGAAACTTTGTTTTGTGTAGTTGTATCTATCACAAATTTATTTTACCAGAAAACTGGCTTTTGAAAATACACTTAATTGAGATTAAAGGATAATCCACCTACCTTCATGAAAAATTCATAGCATTTCCTATATTTTTCATATTTCAATTTTTGGTAAATATTTTGTCATGGACCAGGTCTAGTCTTAGGCTATTCTTTCAGAATACTGCCTCATCTGATAAGTTGGTACAATGTGTTGGATTGTTCTTTTCATCTTTTATTTAATAGTTTCTAGCTGATAATGTGTATTTTTCATTATCTTTATTTGGACATACATACCCAACGATATCTTTGCATTTTATGTTTTACTGGGAAGAGACTCATCAAAAGCTCTGTATTATATGTATCAACAATCAAACATTTAGAGCATGCAATTATTCTTAATTTTGCATGAAAATATCTTTGTACCATTTACTTATAAAAATTTAGAACTATTAATTATGTCCCTACTGTAATAAGTAACTAATTACCAGAAAAATTAAACAATTCACTTTATATCAATTATGAATATGAAAAGTACTAAAATAAGAATTTGGCAATTAATACATAATTGATAGAAATTGAAATCATAAGAAAGCCATTTAAAATGTCAGTGCATATGGTCCTTAAATAATAGGTTGTTCAAAAAAATTTCTCTAATTCATAAGATATAATATGCCATATTACAGCGTAACGTGATAAAAAACATTAAATTATCAATATTGATAATAAACAATGATACCTTTTTTCTTAAATATGTTTATTTGATTTTCATTGTAAGATGTTAATTCTGGAAGACTTCAGAATTAAGAAAGTCTTGGTGTATATTATTTCTAACAGGCTAATCAAAGTACTTTTAAATATATATGTATATATATATATATATATATACATAATATATGTAATGCATATGCATGAATATAGACACATATGTATAATAAATGTATTGTAATATATCTATCAGGTGATTATAATTATTAAATTTTTTAAAAAAAAACAGTGACTATAAAAAACAGTCTCAAATTTAAATTTCATAGCATACAACTGTTTGTAATGCCATGAGAGAAAAATAGATATGGAGGAAAAACGAAAAAGGAAGAGAGAGAAGGGGAAAAATGAGGAAGAAAGTGAGTAAAGAAGAGGGAGAGGCGTGTTCGATGTTAAGACAAAAGTGGAGCGGCTGGGTTTGTGATTCAGTGTTAACATGTTTGCCTAGTATGTGTGAGGAACTGGGTTCTATTCTCAGCACCACATACAAATAAACAAAATGAAGATCCATCAACAACTTAAAAAATAAAAAATAAAAAACTAGAAATATTACTAAAATCCCAAGCATTTATGAATGTTAAATAATAAAATATATGTTACATAGCCTTATGTAATTTCTAGACTCCCCAAAAAAGTCATTAAATGTTGGATTATTAGTGCTATAACTAAAAATCCATTGCTCTTTCCTCTACATTCTGTGGCATTCTAGTGCTAAAATAAATTGTAGTATAACACCAAAAAAAAAAAAATCCTAATATTTCTACAGTAACTGACCCAGTTTAACATCAATGCAAGTAGATTCCTATGGGACATGATATGTACTTTGAAGTTTATTTTTATTCAACACTGGTACATTTCTATTTCTTGAGTTTATGCACATTATAGGATATATATTTCATCCACACGTTCACAAATTTATAGGCATTTATTTCACTTTCAATCACTTCCTGCTTCAGAAAACATGTATTCCTCCGTTTCTGACTGGTCTTTTCTTGAAACTTCTTTCCAAACACATTATTTTCGATTTCCATTATCACATTTGAAGCAAAACTCACACACCCCTCATAATTAACCATAACCCTAATATTACCATTAGATGTACAACTGGTTGGAATGAATGATTGTATATCAATATAAGATTTCTTACTTAGTTTCAGATATCAATTCAATCCATTATTTAAAGTGGAACCAGTTATATTATTTATTCACAATGTGGTATTTTCATGCATTATCTCTATATTCATAGACACAGGGTACACCTCTTTGTACCCCCAACACTAATTTATACGTCTTCAAAATATGGCTCCCAGAAATGTTGGAAGAAATACCCATGTCACCTGATCTACATATGCATTTTATCACTGAAATATTCTGGACACAAAAAGCAAAGGTCACACTTATGATTGTATCAAAGCTAAATGAAAAGTGAACATGGATTACTAAAAACATCCATGTCCAGGTTGCCTAATGCTCTCAAATGAAAATCCTATTGGTAACTACAAATTAGTTTCTTCCAAAGATTATATATTCAAACTCAACCCTGTTGAAAATGTCTAATCCTCTCACTCACTTTATACTTTGCCTGTTTTTGTAATGTCTCTATTGGTATCTGCTTTTCCACAGTTCATCATTGTGACTAAATCTTCACATGTTCTGAAACTTACATTCACACTCTAATCGAAATCCTATTGCTAAAGAACTTTTGGTCCAAATCCTATATTCACTCTTCTTCTTAAAACCTACCTACTATCTTCCTAATCCTACCGACTATCACTTTTTGACTGGAGGTTCTCTTCTACATTCAATCATCCAGTTACAAGGTCTTATGCCATTGTATATCGATTTCTCTGAGACATTTTTGCAGAATGTAATTCAACGATAGGTATCCCAATCAAGGGCCCAATGATTTCTGGGCTTCAAATCTTACTTAGATTTCTGTTTATGTACATATATTTCACGTCTGTATTCTAATAAATATCACAGGTTCCAATAACATTATTCATCCAGCAGAATGGTTCCTAACCGAAAATGAAAATGTTATTAACCCTAACCATACACTGTTCCCTCAATCTAACTTTACAGAAGAGCAGTGACAGTGTTGGTCTTACAATACAGGAATGCATGGGATCTTCCACCTGCTGAGAACCTCAAAGGTACATGCAGAAATGATCCCTGGAGAAGATGTAGGCAGCGATGAAGGACCTGAGAGAGCAAAAGTCATCTCAATGGCAAACAACCTGGTAGAATTAAGGAATGTGTCTGAATCAGCCTCATTCTTCTTAATACAGAGAAGATAGACCAAACCATGCCTGTGTGGAGAGCTGTTCCCTGGTCCCTATGTTTGATATACGATTCGAACTTGTGAAAGTGTCACAGGATGTAGGGGCATCCTCCATCTCATGGGAACCTTGGAGGCAAATGTTAGGACAACGTGGTTTCCAAGGCAGTGACCTCATTCAGTTCCTCAAGGAAGTGACTTCACCTCACTTCCTTGGTGATGGAAGTCTCTGAACTTGGGATCCAGGAAGCCAGGCACCCAGAGCCATAACCCGTCCAAGTCCCAGTGGTCTAACTTGTTTGGATTTACGAAGGACAGAGTCAATATTTCTTGGTACCTACTGATTTGAGGATGGCCAAATGCCAGGAAACCTCTGAAGAGGGTCCTATCCTGATAAAGCAGGTAGTGGATCACCGCTGGCTCCTGACTACTTCACAGAGTTGGCAAAGTAGAGCAGATCTGAGACAGGACAGGCCATTTTGGGAGAACATAGTATGGCCCACCAGTCAGAGGACACTCCGGATATGACAGACCTACTTGGGGGAAGGAGGTGCCTTTGCGGGTGTGGGTGTGGGTTTGTGGTTTTGTCTCATGTTCTGAGAATACGAAAGAAAGGCGGTTTGATTGGATTGTAGTGAACTGTTTCTAGTAAGTCGTTTGACAAGGCGAGTCTTTCTATGTCTGTGTATCCCACTGTGTCCGTGGTTGTCGACATTAGAAAAGAGAATGCATCAGTTGATGTGTTCTGTCTAGTAGAAAGCTTCGCAGCATTCATCCTGCCCAATTGATGAATGGACTGTGGCTTGCCTCATGGATGGGCAACACCTACTATCTGCCTAAGTTCCTGTTTTCTTCCTGAATTCTGGCCACTCTCCCGAATAGGCACATAGTTTTGTGTTTAAGATATGTACCACCTCAAGCTCTGTTAAATGGCCATGTACTGGACAGCTGAAGGGAATGGGAGAATCTCAGAAAACTCAGATATCAGTGTGACCAGGAAAGTCTCAGTGGAGAAACCCTGCTATGGGCCATTCTCTTACTATGTATCTGTTTTCCTGAATGTCAGGAAGTTCTTTGCCTCAGGCCACCCTCATGTGAAGCCTGAAAAAAAGAGTTTTCAAATGAAAATGAATGGGCATCACCTGTGGCTCTTTGCTTAATTTCTTTGCAAAGGGATGTGTCTGAATCACCCTTTGGCCCTGTGTGCGGTTGTGGCTTAGATTCTCAGCCCCTGATGGATCTAAAGAAAGATCCGATGTGTGCATCCAAAACCAAAATTTCAAAAAGATCAGTTATGATGGATGAAGTCTCTTGCCTTTCTTTGTTAGGTTCCTGAACTACATCAAGTGAGAATAGGAATCCTTTGGTTCAAATAAATTTTTGAAAGCCCTGAAGAAGTGCTTGGGTTTTCTTATGACTCCAATTCACATAAAGAATCTATACCTGACAGTCAGTAGGCCTCAAATTGGAGAAGCAGATCAGTATTAACTGCGGTCTTATTTTATCACTCCTGGTTCACATGCAGGGTGTCCAGGCCACCATGACTTTAGGCAAATGAGCGGCAAGGGAGCTTATTTTGGACACTAACCCATACCCTACTAGACTCTGACTAGTAATCCTAACATGATGGAGAATAATAACCCCAACAGAATAGAAATACAAGAAGTTTTGAGGATTCATGTTGTATAGTTGTACTTGCCTTTTGCATTATATAGGGTAGGAGTTAAAAATTTAGTCAATTTTTAATTGAAACAGTTCTCCATGTGTTTTTAAAGTTCACAACCATGTGAATTCCTCTCTCCCTTTCTCTGTAGCCTATTCAGAACATGTATTTTTATATGCACATTTAGAATCCTACCTGGTATCACATGTACATTCTTGAGAGGTTGCTGACTTAGCAGATACAAATTGTCAGAAGAGATCACTCCTCTGAATGCTGTTGGAAGTGAAAATTCAAACTATGGGTGACTTCCTAGTTGAACAACATTATACATAAATCCACGTTTAGTAAAATTAATATTTTTGGATCTGTGGATTATATATATTTCATTATATATATATATATATATATATATATATATATATATATATATATATATATATATATATATTGCTACATTTTAATGTCTGTTTGAGTGTGTGTGTGTGTGTGTGTATAGATAGATAGATAGATAGATAGATATACACTCTCCAGATTTTTGAAAATATGAAACATATGTGTCTTATTATATACTCCCTAAATTCATTCATGTACATGTATGTGGATTTATAATCAACTTTTCACAAGATTATTTTCAAAAATATTCATCCACCTGAAATACATATTTGTTTCCTAGTACTAAAAACAAACTTCAGTGAATGGTGCATACAAATCCAAATATTTCTACAGTAACTGTCCCAGTTTAACATCAATGCTTGAAGATTCCTATGGGACATGATGTGTATTTTGACGTTCATTTTTTAACAAAACTGGTACATTATTATTTCTTCAGTTTATGCACATCATAGGATATATATTTCATTAACAAGTTCACAAATTTATAGGCATTTGTTTCGCTTTCAATAACTTCCTTATTCAAAACTCTTGTATTCCTCCAGGTTTCTTGTCTGGTCTCTTCATGAGACTTCTTTCCAAACTCATTATTTCTGAAATCCATAATCACCTTTGAAACAAAATTCACACACTCTTTATGATAATCCATAAGCCTAATATTAAAATAAGATGGATACCTGGTTGGATTGAATGATTGCATATCAATATAAGATTTCCTGTATATTTTCAGATATCAATTCAATCCATTATTTAAATTTAGAACTTGTTACATTGTTTAATCAAAGTTTTGTCTATTCATGCATTATCTCTATATTCCTAGACACAGGGTACACCCATTTGTAACCCCAGTACTAATTTATATATCTTCAAAATATTGCTCCCAGAAACGGTGGAATAAATACTTATGTCATCTGATCTACATATACATTTTATCACAGTAATTTTCTGGACACAAAAAGTAAAGTTCACACTTATGATTTTACCAAAGCCTTAATGGAAAGTGAGTATGCATTACTAAAAACATCCATGTCCAGGTTGCCTAACGCTCTCAAATGTGAATCCTATTGGTCACTACATATTTGTTTCTTCCTAAGATTATATATTTTACCTCAAGCCTGTTGAAAATGTCTAATCCTATCAATCACTTTATCATTTGCCTGATTTACTAATGTCTCTATTAATATCTGCTTTCCTACATATTTTCCACAGTTTATCATTGTGACTGACTCTTCACATGTGCTCACATTTTCATTCACTCTCTACCCGAAACCCTATTGCTAAAGAACTTTTGGTTTAAATCCTACACTCTCTCTGCTTTCTAAACCTACTGACTATCTTTCAAATAATACCGAGTATCCCTTTTTGACTAGAAGTTCTCTTCGACATTCCATCATCCAAGGTACAAGGTCCTATGCCATTGTACATCGATTTATCTGAGACATCTCTGCAGAACATAATTCAAAGCTAAGTATCCCAATCAAGGGCCCAATACCCTTCTGGGCTTCAAATCTTACCTAGATTTCTGTTTTCATTCTAATATTTCACTTTTACATTCTTGTAAATATTACAGGTTCCCAATACAATTATTCATCCTGCAGAATGATTCTTAACCCAAATCGAACCTTTTATTAACCCTAACCATACACTCTTCCCTCAATCTAAGTTTACAGAAGAGCAGGGACAGAGTTGTTTTTACAATACAGGAATGTAGGTCATCTTAAACCTGCTGAGAACCTCAAAGGTCCATGCAGAAATGATACCTGGAGAAGATGTAGGCAGCTATGAAGGAGTTGAGAGAGCAAAAGTCACCTTGCATGGCAAACCACCTGGTCAGGATGAAGGGTCGTGTCTGAATCAGTCTCTCTATTCTAAATGTAGAGAAGGTGGACCAAACCAGGCCTTTGTTGAGAGATGTTCCCTGGTGCCTATGGTTGATATACCATTCTAACTTGCGAAAGTGTCACAGGAAGTAGGGGCAGCCTCTATCTCATGGGACCCTTGGAAGCAACTGTTAGGACAAAGTGGTTGCCAAGGGAGTGAACTCATTCAGTTCTTGAAGGAAGTGTCCTACCTCACTTCCTTGGTATTGGAACTCTCTGAAATTGGGATCCAAGATGCCAGACACCCAGAGCCAGTCCCAGTCCCACTCCCACTGGGCTCAGTTGTTTGGATTTACCAAGGACAGAGTCAGTCTTTCTTGGTACCTACTGCTGAGAGAATGGCCAAATGCCAGGACAGATATGAAGAGGGTCTTTCCTGAGAAAGCAGGTAGTGGCTCACCACTGGATCCTGACAACTTCACAGAGTTGGCCAAGGCAACCAGAACTGAGACAGGACTGGCCATTTCGGGGAACACAGTTTGGCTCAACAGACAGAGGACACACTGGAGAGTCAGAGACTTACTTGTGGGAAAAAGATGCCTTTGTGGGTGTGGGTGTGAGTTTGTGGTTTTGTCTCATGTTCTGAAAATAGGTAGGAAAGGTGGTTTGTTTGGTTTGGAATGGAATGTTTCTAGTAAATCGTTTGACAAGGTGAGTGATTCTAGTTCGGTGTATCCCACTGTGTACGTGGTTTTGGACATTAAAAAACAGAATGCACCAATGGATGTATCCTGTCTAGTAGAAAGCTTCCCAGCATTCATCCTGCTCAACTGATGGATGGACTGCGGTGTGTCTTATGGATGGGGAACACCTACTATCTTCCTAAGTTCCTGTTTTCTTCCTGAATTCTGGCCACTCTCCAGAATAGGCTCATGGTTTTGTGTCCAAGATATATACCACCTCCAAGCTCTGTGCCATGGCCATGTACTGGACAGCTGAATGGAATGGGAGAATCACAGAAAACTCAGATATCAGTGTGACCAGGAAAGTCTCAGTGGAGAAATCCTGCTTTGGCCATTCTCTTACCTATATTTCTGTTGCCCTGAATGTCAGGAAGTTCTTTCCCTCAGCCCACCCCTTTGTTAAGCCTGAAGAAAACAGTTTTCAAATGGAAATGAAAGGGCATCACCTGTGGCTCTTTGCTTAATTTCTTTGGAAAGGGATGTGTCTGAATCAGCCTCTTGGCCCTGTGTGCGGTTGTGGCTTAGATTCTCAGCACCTCATGGATCTAAAGAAAGATCCCATGTGTGCATCCATAACCAAAATGGCAAAAAGATCTGTTATGGTGAATGAAGTCTCTTGTGTTCCTTTGTTAGGTTTCTGACCTACATCAAGTGAGAATAGGAATCCTTTGGTTCAAATGAATTCTTCAATGCCCTGAAGAAGTGGTTGTGTTTTCTCATGACTCCAAATCACATAAAGAATCGTTACCTGACAGTCAGTAGGCCTCAAATTGGAGAATCAGAGCCGTATTAACTGCAGTCCTATTTTATCACTCCTGGTTCACATGCAGGGTGTCCAGGCCACCATGACTTTAGGCAAATGAGGGGCAAGGGAGCTTATTTTGGACACTAACCCATACCCTACTAGACTCTGACTACTAATCCTAATATGATGGAGATTAATAACCCAAACAAAATAGAAATACAAGCAGTTCAGAGGAGTCATGTTGTATAGTTGGACTTGCCTTTTGCATTATATAGGGTAGGAGTTATAAATCTAGTCAATTTTTAATTAAAATAGTTCTCCATGTGTTTTTAAAGTTAACAAATATGTGAATTCCTCTCTCCCTTTTTGTGTAGCCTATTCAGCACATGTATTTTTATATGCACATATAGAATCCTACCTGGTATCACATGTTCATACTTGAGAGGTTTCCGACTTGGCAGATACTGCCGCGGTCCGGTTGGAGCAAAATAACCGGGGTGTGGGGGTTATGAATAACATGTGTATGTTGATATAGCAGGAGTGGAAGCCATTTATTGTAGGACAATAGAGGTATTTATACATTCCACCCAGCTTATCTAATTAACATAAACTAGATACTGCAGTCAACCAATCAGGAATCTCCACACTTAATGGCTCGCTTTTGTTACATCTCAAACCACTCCCTCTGGCATTTTGCCAGGCATCATCCAGACTTGTTTACACACTCTAACATTCCCCTGGCAAAATGCCAGGTGTTATTTTGACATGTTTACAGACTCTAACATTTCCCCCTTTTATTTAATTTAAATAAAGACCACAGTGGTTTTTACAGAAACACCATAAATAACCTGCTACAAACAGAAAGGGAGGATACAAAATGTCACAATACAAGCCAATTGATGAAGCACTTGGAGAAATAATACCAGCAATGACACTGTTAGCAAAGACACCGAGTTAAAATTTGTTATAGATTACAGTTTGTTGTCTCAGTCCAGGTAAAGCAGTGTCTCAATAGATTAACTCACAGTTCAGGTAAACCAGAGTCCAGGTATGTTCTGCAGGCAGCTAGCTTAAATCACAGTCCTGGTAAGTTCTGCAGGCAGCTAGCTTAAATCACAGTCCATGTAAATTCTGCAGGCAGCTAGCTTAAATCACAGGCCAGGAAAGTTCTGAAGGCAGCTAGCTTGATCCAAAGTCTCCTCCGTTTCTCAGCCGAAGTCTCCTCCGGTTTTCAGCAACACTGGAAATTCTTCCACCCTTGTCCTCACCGGCACTGGAATGAAGGCAGGAACTCCTACCACTGGCTAAAGAAAATCCTATAGTATTCCACCAGGTGCTAAGAAAACAACCTTCTGAAAAATTTAGTACATTATCTCAAGGTTTTTTACATTTGAAAAAAGCCTTAATAGTGCTTATTATTTATTATCTTCCGGGTGTGGGAGAACCATTGTAGCTTAGTTATTGGCATTGAAAATGACCAAACATCAGGGAGCCAGTAGCATCTATGGCTGGCTGTAGCATCCTGGGCAGCCACAGATGGCCCTGGGGAGTGTCCAGGACTCAAACTGCCACGGGGCCCCGCTCCCCAGGCTGGGGGCGGGGAATTGCCGGCTGCCACTGCTTGAAAAGCCCTTGCTGCACAGTGACTGGCTTGAGCATGTGGCAGCCGAGGCGCCTATTCACACACACTCCGGAAACGAAAAGTATTCAGTAACAGCCTTTTGCTGAAACTTTTTTCCTGATAATCCTTCTTCTTCTTAACTTTCTTTTTCTTTCTGATTAGACTTCCTGGGCTTCCATCAACACATGCCCTAATTGCTCTTGTTTCCACTGGGGTGCCTCTTTCCATTATCAATTTACTTCTCACCCCTTCCTTATTTTCATCACAAAGACAATACAATACACTGAGATAAAACAAGACACAATCATACTGTATCAATCTTCTCCATTTTTTGAAATGACCGTTTTTCCTCTCCCCCTATCTGCCTAGGGATGAGCAGATTTGCTCCCATCCTATCTATGGATGGGCAGCTTTTATTCGTCACTTACCCCCAAGTGTCCCAGGGCTCCCTGTATGGGCCACCATCTGCAGCAGTCCCACTGCAGCAAAATAACCGGGGCAGGGGGGGATGAATAACTAGTGTATGTTGATACAGTAGGAAAGGCATGATAGGTAGGAAAGGCTATTTGTTTGGTATTGAGTGGACTGTTTCTAGTAAGTTGTTTGACAAGGCAAGTGTTTCTATATCTGTGTATCCCACTGTATCTCTGGTTGTAGACATTAGAAAAGATAATGCATCAATGGATTTGTCCTCTCCAGGAGAAAGTTTAACAGCATTCATCCTGCCCAATTTATGAAAGGACTGTGGCTTTCCTTATGGATGGGCAACACCTACAATATTCCTAATTTCCTGTACTCTTCCTGAATTCTGGCCACTCTCCACAACAGGCTCATGGTTTTGAGTCCAAGATATGTACCACCTCCAAGCTCTGTGACATGGCCATGTACTGGATAGCTGAAGGGAATGGCGAGCATCTCAGAAAACTCAGATAACAGTGTGACCACTAAAATCTCAGTGGAGAAACCCTGCTTTGGGCCTTTTCTTACATAATGTTCTGTTGCCCTGAATGTCAGGAAGGTCTTTGCCTCAGGCCAACCCTTTGTGAAGCCTGAAGAAAACAGTTTTCAAATGGAAATGAATGGGCATCACCTGTGGCTCTTTGCTTAATTTCTTCCAAAAGGGATGTGTCTGAATCAGCCTCTTGGCCGTGTGTGAGGCTGTGGCTTAGATTATCAGCACCTGATGGATCTAAAGAAACATTCCTTTTGTGCTTCCAAAACCAAAATGGCCAAAAGGGCAGTCATTGTGGTTGAAGTCCCTCGCCTTCCTCTGTAAGGTTTCTGACCTACATCAAGTGAGAAGAGGGATCCATTGGGTCAAATGAGTTCTTCAAAACCCTGCAGAGGCTAGCCCGTAATTGCTTGGGTTTTCTCATGACTCCAATTCACATAAAAAATCTATACCAAACAGTCAGTAGGCCTCATATTGGAGAAGCTGGGCAGTACAAATGGCAGGCATATTTGATCACTACTGGTTCACAGGAAGGGTGTCCAGGCCACCCTGATTTTAGGCAAATGAGGGGTAAGGGAGCTTATTTTGGACACTGTCGTGAGCTTTGCCCCTCATGGAAAACCCCAGCCAGAGGTTATGATGAGTGTCTATATGGAAGAAGATGAGGGCCATGTGGGAGTGTTTTGGTTTTAATTGTGGTCATTTGTGTGGTGGTTGAAATAGATGACTGGGTCCACCTGGGCTTGAAGTCTGGTGTGATTCCCCTTACAGACTGAGTTATGAAACTGACCTCAGAGAAATATTGCCATGAGTTCTCTTGGGATTTTAGGAGGCCACGCATTAGAGTCGCCCTTGGAAACTGAGATCAAGTCCCAGGGTGGCTTTCCAAAGAGCATCGGGAATCTCAGCCAGGATATCACATGATTTTATTATGAAAGACTTGGCAGCCATAGATGAGATTCAAAACAAACTTGGACCTCACACTCTAGACCTCAATGGGCCTGGGTTCATGTGATCTTTTGGCCACTCTTTGGGAAGCCTTGACTGTGAGAATTCTCCAGAGCTTTCATTGAAATGAGCTTCCATACCATTTAATGGTTCTTGAAAGAATTGAAACCTACAGTGCCTCCAACTTCATCCGTGAAAAATGCTAGATAAATACCAAGAAATTTTTGAAATTCCCATAACCAGGTGTCAGAGGAGAACATTTGGATGTCCTGTTGCTGATCAGGAGTGTTCCAGACAGTGGTTTGATTGACTGGGTTTCATGAAAATGGTGTAGAACTGAAATACCAGTATGTTGGAGCCTGCTGAGTATTGGGCCCAGAACTGTGGTGTGCAGGTGTGGGATAAAACATTTGTGTTGGGGCCATTTGGATCTACCATTGACTTCCAAATGGCTTGTGACTGACATGGTGCAGCCAGCAGACCCTTATATGTAAAGGCATCTTTTTATATGGAGAGGTTTCAGGGCAATGTTCCGAATCAGGTTGCTATCTTCAAGTGGGCAAGCTATGTGGGATAGAATCCTGGTTGGTGCATTCTCCTGCAGACTCTGACCGACCACACGTGACAGAACTACCTTCAGCACTGTGTCCCAGTTGAACTTCTTGTATTTCCTAGAGCAAATACCAAACTCCCAGTGCAGCAGCAAGAAACACCATGAATAGTGGAGGATGACTAAATGGGTACACAGTCCACACAGGGAGACACTTAGCCTTCAGTGGCCACAGTTTACCTACAAAGAGAGAATTCAGCACTTTGCCTCATTTTCATTGGAAAATAAGAAACCAATTTCTTCAGGTCACATAGATGCAGAGCCAGCTTTGATGGTCTCACAACAAAGGAAGCTAAAGCTCCTGAAAACAACATATATTTCAAGTGCCCAACCTCAGAGGCAGTTTCTCAAAAAGTCGTTAGGCCAGCAGAGCTCCATGTTTGTGGAGTGTTTACCTGTTAGACAAGGATGCAAGAAAAGACCACTGACTCCAATTAAAATCAAATAAAACTAAGCTTATTATTTTCACCAGCCAGGCTAACTCTCCCTCCCAAAACGGCCGGAACAAGACAGCAACCCCAACTTACCTACAGCCCAGCTTTAAAGCCCAGAAAGTTACACAAAAGGGGGGTTAGAGATAACAGAACTCGGACAAGCATCACACTAATGGTAGTTTATATATATATATATATATATATATATATATATATATTTTTTTTTTTGCTGGCCCCAACATCAGAATTTGTGAGGACCATTAGACCCTCAGAGATGGTCATTGTCTGTCCAGGGAAGGCCAATATTTATGATGTGTCGCTAATGTTTCACAGAGTGCTGCTATCTGGTCAGAGAGCCAGACATGGGTGAGTTCAAGGCATGGGCAGGCATTCCAAGCATGTTCAGAATTTGCAGTAATTTATAGTAAAGCCAAAATTATCTTATCATGGCTTTGTGGCAAGATGGCTCCCAATTTTAATAAAAGATCAGGTTGGGCCTATCATTCCCCCCTTTTCTTATGTGTTCCTTTCAAATCTTTGATAGATTAAGGGAAGTGCACTGAGGAAATTTAAATCCCTCAGGTAACAGTCTCCAAATTTCTAGAACTCACCCAAAACGGGTCTCCCTGATTTTACCTGACTTAATTAATTACGTATATTGATAGTCTATTTATTTTTGGCTCCATTGTTGTAAGAAGGGAGGTCTCACGCATTTTGGATTCTTCTGCGCTGAGAGAGGGTGACGTAAGGGTCATGGCATGAGGGACATGAGTTGCCTTTTAGAATTTAGTTGAGGGACATGAGTTGCCTTTTTGATTTCAGCTTGGTTTGAAGTCTGGTTGGGGAAGAACAGGTTGTAAAGTCATCTGGGAATGGGTTCTTCTATGAGAGTAACAAAAACCATGAGTAATGAATAAATGTTGCAGCAGCTGGAACATGTCACCGTATAGAAGTTCCCTCACCATTCTTTAATATCCTCAGTTATCAGGACTGTCAACTTAATATTTAATTTTTTGTTTTACAGTTGTCCCTCCCCATAAGATACAGTTTATTAATTTAATGTCATCTGATCTTGCAAAATCCTTTTTCTAGTATGACCTCTGTGTCTAATAGAGAAACCTTTCATTCTGTTACTCAGGGCTGGATAATCGTACTAGCAAACACCAAGCCTACCTCTGTAGGTTAGGAATATCTGTAGGCCCTAAACTAAATTTTCTGCCTCTGGCAGCTCCTCTTAATAGTCTCTTTTTATAGTTATCAGGCATTCCTGTCTGAGAATCCTTCTTTGTAACCTCCAGTCTTACTTATTTTGGGAGGCTAACATAAAGTGTATACCTTAAAATATTAATATTTGTTTTCTTGGCCGATTCATTTAACTTTAATTTTAAATCCTAATCTTAAATATCCAGCAAATAAATTTTAACAGCCTTATATTGAGAGTACTGGGCTTTAATATCTATAACTTAATTATTATTTATCTTTTCATTAATTGGGATATGTATTATTCTGTCTGTCTTGTAGGTGATGACTTATTATCTTAAATTAACCCATGTTGTGTTATTAAAGCAACACTTCTGTAAAAGACTAACAGGGAATCTTTAGATCACTTATAAGCAAATTAAAAATAAAATTTTTTAACAAGAGTAAAAATACTTAGTTTCTGTAATAGCTACCCTGAATTTTTTGGCTGAGTTATACATTATATGCCCTGTTTGAGATCCTAGTAATCTTCACAGAAAAACAAAAGAACTTTTGAACATAACGTTAAATGAAATAAAATCTGACCTACTCCTTTTGTAGTCATTATCACATGTAGTAAGATGGGACACAGAGCCTTATCTCAGGTAAGGCAGGCCTCTTTATAAATATTAAGTGTTTTAGTTCTAAAGCTGATCATTGTTTTTTAAATATCATTTTACAAAGTTTACATAAATTGTTTGAGGTCACATGAACATTATCTAACATCATATGACATCACATTTAAAACATGGATTAAAGAAAGGCTGAAAGATTTTAACCTTTACATATATTAGGCTCTGATTAACTTAAAAATACATTTAAATTGTTCCCCAATGAAAAAAGTAACATAAAACTTTACATATCTTATTGATAACAGGTAAATAAATCCCCAGTACATTTTTTTTTACCATACAACTTCAGAATACCAGCTTGATATAATGCTCTTTAAATGTTTCTAACTTACAGACTTGTATACCTGGAAGATATGAGCACATTAATAGCATCAAAATTACATTGATATTTCTAGATTAACCAAGTTTAGCTTTTAAAGAAATGGCAGTAGAGTGCTCTAAAATAACAGTTCTTATTTAATCAGTTGTTTAATTTTTATGGTTGCTTGCTCTAGAAAAAATAAAACTTAATAAACACAATGTTATGGGTAAACTTATATTTTCAGAAATTTTTGTCTCTTTAACACATGACTGATTTTTACAATCTGATACAGACCTTAGTAAATCAATCGGGTATCTAACAAATGTACTCAAGAATGAGAAATTCCACATCAAATTTACTTTACTTATTTATTAAAATATTAGACAAATGTCTTGAACAGTGTAAACCATTTTTTTGTTGAAGGAAAAGTCCTAGAATCAAGGCATTTTAGACATTTTGTAGATATTAATATTTTATTAGATTTTTGAACACCTATAAAAACTTGTAAGCTTAAATTTAAAAACATTTATTTTTATCTGTTTATCCAATTTAAATTGAACAATTTTAATCACGTGAATTAAAGATCTTTGGATCCACTTTTTTTAAATTAATTTTTATTGTAGGTTGTTCAAAACATTACATAGTTCTTGATATATTATATTTCACACTTAATTCAAGTGGGATATGAACTCCCGTTTTTACCCCATATACAGATTGCAGAATAACATCAGTTGCACAACCATTGATTTACATATTGCCATTCTGGTGTCTGTTGTATTCTGCTGCCTTTAATATCCTCTACTATCCCCACTCCCCCATCCCCTCCCCTCTTCTCTCTCTACCCCCTCTACTGTAATTCATTTCTCCCCCCTCATATTTTTCCTCCTTTCCCCTCACTTCCTCTTGTATGTAATTTTGTATACCCCTGAGGGTCTCCTTCCATTTACAGGAAATTTCCCTTCTCTCTCCCTTTCCCACCCACCTCTCATCCCTGTTTAATGATAATCTTCTTCTCATGCTCTTCGTCCCTACTCTGTTCTTAGTTACTCTCCTTATATCAAAGAAGACATTTGCCATTTGTTTTTGAGGGATTGGCTAGCTTCACTTAGCATAATCTGCTCTAATGCCATCCATTTCTCTCCAAATTCTATGATTTTGTCATTTCTTAATGCAGAGTAATACTCCATTGTGTAAAAATGCCACATATTTTTTATCCATTCGTCTATTGAATGGCATCTAGGTTTTGCTTCCACAGTCTTGCTATTGTGAATTGTGCTGCTATGAACATGAATGTAGCAGTGTCCCTATAGTGTGCTCTTTTTAGGTCTTTAGGGAATAGACCGAGTAGGGGAATAGCTGGATCAAATGGTGGTTTTATTCCCAGCTTTCCAAGAAATCTCCATACTGCTTTCCAAATTGGCCGCACCAATTTGCAGTCCCACCAGCAATGTACAAGAGTACCCTTTTCCCCACATCCTCGCCAGCACTTGTTGTTGTTTGACTTCCTAATGGCTGCTAATCTTACTGGAGTGAGATGGTATCTTAGGGTGGTTTTGATTTGCATTTCTCTGACTGCTAGAGATGGTGAGCATTTTTTCATATACTTGTTGATTGATTGTATGTCCTCCTCTGAGAAATTTCTATTCAGGCCCTTGGCCCATTTGTTGATTGGGTTATTTGTTATCTTATTGTCTAATTTTTTGAGTTCTTTGTATATTCTGGTTATTAGGGCTCTGTGTGAAGTGTGAGGAGTAAAGATTTGTTCCCAGGACGTAGGATCCCTATTTACCTCTCTTATTCTTTCTTTTGCTGAGAAAAAACTTTTTAGTTTGAGTAAGTCCCATTTGTTGATTCGAGTTATTAACACTTGTGCCATGGGTGTCCTATTGAGGAATTTGGAGCCCAACCCCACAGTATGTAGATCATAGCCAACTTTTTCTTCTATCAGACGCCATGTCTCTGATTTGATATCAAGTTCCTTGATTCACTTTGAGTTAACTTTTGTGCATGGCAAGAGAAAGGGATTCAGTTTCTTTTTGTTGCATATGGATTTCCAGTTTTCCCAACACCATTTGTTGAAGATGCTATCCTTCTTCAATTGCATGCTTTTAGCCCCTTTATCGAATATAAGATAGTTGTAGTTTTGTGGATTGGTTTCTGTGTCCTCTATTCTGTACCATTGGTCCACCCACCTGTTTTGGTACCAGTACCCTGCTGTTTTTGTTACTATTGCTCTGTAGTATAGTTTGAAGTCTGGTATAGCTATCCCGCCTGATTCACACTTCCTGCTTAGCATTGTTTTTGCTATTCTGGGTCTTTTATTTTTCCATATGAATTTCATGATTGCTTTCTCTATTTCTACAAGAAATGCCGTTGGGATTTTGATTGGCATTGCATTAAACCTATAGAGAACTTTTGGTAATATCGCCATTTTGATGATGTTAGTTCTACCTATCCATGAACAGGGTATATTTTTCCATCTTCTAAGATCTTCTTCTATTTCTCTCTTTAGGTTTCTGTAGTTTTCATTGTATAAGTCTTTCACCTCTTTTGTTAGGTTGATTCCCAAGTATTTTATTTTATTTGAGGATATTGTGAATGGGGTGGTTGTCCTCATTTCCATTTCAGATTTTTTGTGGCTGATATACAGGAATGTCTTTGATTTATGTGTGTTGATATTATATCCTGCCACTTTGCTGAATTCATTTATTAGCTCTAGTAGTTTCTTTGTAGACCCTTTTGGGTCTGCTAGGTATAGAATCATGTCATCTGCAAATAGTGATAATTTGAGTTCTTTTCCTATTTTTATGCCTTTAATTTCTTTCGTCTGTCTAATTGCTCTGGCCAGTGATTCGAGAACTATGTTGAACCGAAGTGGTGAGAGAGGGCATCCCTTAAAATTTGTTTTTATGAGTGCTTTTTTTATTATGAGCGCTCCTTATATATGTTAATTTCTGTATGATATATATGATTAAGAATATATATATATATATATAGACATACAACAAATAACAAAAGTGTGCACACATAATAATAGTAAAGGCCTTGTAGCTTTTAGCAGGTGAAATCTCCATTGCCATGTTTTAAAAACTCCACAGTTGGTCAAAGATAGAACTGATCAGAAAAACATTAACCTAGGTCTGTAGGATCAGAATTATGAGTTAGAAAAATTAAAGGATCTAAGGAAAAAAATAAGAGTCCTAGAAAAAATAACTGACCAGTAATTAGTAAATACCATACTATTTACTTTTTTTTTCCTTAAGCCTCATATCAGTCTCCTACTGATCTTGCAGGCTTCTTTCATTTGCATTTCAATCTAAGTCCTGGCTGAGGTCTGGAAGGAGCAGGAAAAAACTGCTATTCTGAGCAGACACCTCAGGCCTAAAGCATTTTAACCATAATTTTCCAGATAGGATGTTGAAAATTTTGATACAAGTTTAAGACAAAATTTACAAAATTTTATATCTTTACATCTTGTGTTGTCAACAGATACCATACTATGATTTACTATCCTTGTCCAAATTAATGCACTGGTACACACAGTGACATTTTCCCAGGCTACCCAATTAAAAATTGGTGAAAAAAAAAAAGACTGAATGATTGGAAAATTTCTTGCCAACTTGGAATTAGAGTTCTTTAGTTTTCCATCCTAAGTATTTAAGTTCTCTGGCATGAATTATCTGAAATCATAAACTAAACAATTATCTGAATCTGACTTTTAACGGCAAGATTCTGCAATGCTTCAAAAACCCAATAAGCTACCAGATTGTTACAATAAAACATCATCATTTAGACACACATTCAGGTAAAATCATTCCCAAGAAACAATATATAATATCAACACATTATTGCACATGTCTTAATGTGCCAGAAACAAAGACACACGACAGACAGAAAGGAGCTTCAGACTATGACTGACAGAAAGAAGCCTTTAAAACAGAGCAGATAAGAGAAAAATCTCCTACACCAGTTGCACCACAGATGTCCCCACAAGGGGACCAGATGTTTTCACAGAGGAGCATCCTGAAATGTAAAATCAAGGGTCTCCATAGTGACTTTCCTGCATTTAGTGTCCCCTTTTTTTCCCTCTTTTTTAAGATGACAGAGGTGGCATTATCGTTAAATTGCAGGGAAAGACCTAGGGAATTCTCTGAAAAAATAAGGCTTCAGCCGCTGCTGGGAGTCCCTCAGTCCCTCCTTTTACTTACAGGATATGCTCCTCTGGTTCAGTTCCACCACAAGCATGCTCCATCTCCTAACATTTCTGTAGTCAGCTCTCAAAAAGTTCCAGGGTGCGGGTGGGTTATCAAAATTTGTAACTTAAAGTTGGGTTCCTGAACTTGAAGCCAATTAATGCCAATTTAAAAATGAGGACAGGGTTTTGAGAAAAAGAAAAACGAAGGTTTATTGCTTTGCTAACAAAGATAAAAACAGGGACTCTGCCAAAAGGTTGTGACTCTCTTTATCTGGAGGGACAAGGGATTTTAAAGGAGTTTCACTTATTAACCTGGGAGATACTCAGTTCTTAGGTCCCCCGCAGGCACTGCCCTCTGCAGTGAGTGTGCTCCAGGCAGCCAGCTAGGGGCTTCTCTCATACTGCTTAACAAACGGGTGTAAAGTTCAATGCAGTTCCTTTAAACTCAGTCCAAAGGGTGTCAGGCTTACTTGCTTTATTTTCATGTCCGATATCCTTAAGTTTTCACCACAGAAATCACACAACAAAATGCACAAAAACAAACAAACAAAAAACATATAGAACACAGAACAAAACAACAACAACAACAAAAAAAAAACAGAAATCCGGCGCCGAAAAAGGAAAACAGAGGAGCAATGCAATGTCTTCCTAAAGCTCCCCGTAGGAGCGCATGCGTGCCCGTTGGCACCTCTCTACCCTTCCAGATGAATTCCCTAGAGAACAGAACAGATGACAGAATGATTATTGTTACTGTCCCAGACAGGAGTATATGTGAGCCTCCTCAGTCCACCTCTCTGTCATCAGAAGAGATCTCCCTTAACCGGATATCAGATGTTATAAACGCACCAATTACCTATGGATGCCTCCTCCACCAGGTGCTTGCTAATAGTTTTAATGCGGTGGTTCACTGCAGTGCTCCCTGAACTGAAGGCTAACTCCAAGGCCTTGGACCATCTCAAGTTGCACAAACCCTAGAGTTGCTCTCAAGCTTGGAGCCCTGGAAGGAAGGCCAACTTCAGAATTTACAGCAGTCTGGTCTTGTGATCTTGTCCGGCAGGGTCATCTCACTGGGGAACTCCAAAATATTAGACCAGGAACGCATGTAAAGACCACTGACTCCTAGTAAAATCAAATTAAGGCAAGCTAATTATTTCAAAGGGAAAGGCTACCTCTCCCTCCCAAAATGGCGGGAGCAAGACAGCAAACCCACCTTTCCTATAGCCCAGCTATATAGCCCAGAAAGATGCACAAAAAGGGGGTTACAGATAACAGAACTTTAACAAGCATCACACTAACGGTAGTTTACATTTTTTTTTAAGCTCACCCCAACATCAGAAATTATGAGGACCATTAGAGCCTCAGAGACTCGTTGTCTGGCCAGGGAAAGAAAATATTTATGAGGTGTCACTAAAGTTTCAGAGAGGGCTGCAATCTGGTCAGAGAGCCAGGCATGGGTGAGTTTAAGGCATGGGCAAACATTCCAAGCAGGTTCAGAATTTGCAGTAATTTATAATAAAGCCAAAATTATCTTTTCATGGGTTTCTGGCAAGTGGGCTCCCAATTTTAATAAATGATCAGGTTGGGTCTATCAACCCTGTCCCTTACTTTTGGAAACTCCCCTTCCACATCCAAGCTTGTGAACTCCTGAGCATTTTCCATTCCAGATATGTATTCACAGATTTTCTAACTCTTCTCCTCTAATTGTGTATTACTTGGGGCGAATGTAATGTCAAGGCATTGTTCTGGATGAGAATGGGAAGATTTTTTGCATACACATTGGACTCATTATCTAATTTTTCATTCGAAATACTTAATCCCTGACACTAAAACCTACCCTACTGGACTCTGACTACTAATGCAAATATGATGGAGATAAATTACCCCAACAAAATAGAAATACAAGCAGTTCAGAGGAGGCATGGTGCATAGTTGGACTTGCCTTTTGCATTATGTAGTGTAGGAGTTATAAATCTAGCAAATTTTCAATTTAAATAATTCTCCATGTGTTTTGAAAGTTAACAAATATTTGAATTCCTGTCTCCCTTTCTCTGTAGCCTATTCAGCACATGTATTTTTATATGCACATATCAAATCCTACCTGGTACCACACGTACATTCTTGTGAGGTGGATGAATTGGCAGATACAATTTGTGAGAATAGATCACTCATTCTAAACGCTGTTGGAACTGAAAATTCAACCTATGGGTGAGCTTCCTAGTTGAGCAACATTATACATAAACCCATGTTCAGTAAAATGAATATTTTTGGATCTGTGGATGATATATATTTCATGATTAATTTAGATTGCCATATATATTGCTACTTTTTAATGTCTGTGTGTGTGTGTTATATATATATATATATATATATATATATATATATATATATATACTCTCCAGATTTTTCAAAATATGAAATATATGTGTCTTATTATACACTCCTTAAATTCATTCATATTCATATATGTGGATTTATGATCAACTTTTCACAAGATTATTATCAGAAATATTCATCCACCTGAAATGCATATTTGTTTCCTAGTACTGAAAACAAACTTCAGTGAATGGTGCACACAAATCCTAATATTTCTACAGTAACTCACCCAGTTTAACATCAATGCGTATAGATTCCTATGGGACATGAAGTGTATTTTGATGTTCATTTTTATTCAACTCTGGTACATTACTATTTCTTCAGTTAATGCACATCATAGGATAAATATTTCATCCACAATTTATCAAATTGATAGGCATTTGTTTCACTTTCAATCACTTCCTGATTCAGAACACATGTATTCCTTAATGTTTCTTGACTGCTCGTTTCATGAGACTTCTTTCCAAACACATTATTTTCAATTTCCATTATCGCTTTGAAGCAAATCTCACACACCCGTCTTGATAAACCATTAAAGTAATATTACCATTATATGTATAATTGGTTGGAATTAATGATTGTATATCAATATAAGATTTTCTGCATATTTTCAGATATAAATTCAATTGATTATTTAAAGTGTAATCAGTTATATTATTTATTCACAGTATCGTCTCTTCATGCATTATCTCTACATACATAGACACAGGGTACACCTCTTTGTACCCCCAATATTAATTTATATGTCTTCAAAATATTGCTCCCAGAAATGGTGGAAGAAATACTCTGTCAACTGATGTACATAAACATTTTATCACAGTAATATTCTGGACACAAAATGCAAAGTTCACACTTATGATTGTACCAAAGACTAAATGGAATGTAAACATGGATTACTAAAAAAATCCATGTCCAATTTGGCTAATGCTCTCAAATGTCAATCCTATTAATGATTACATATTTGTTTCTTCCTAAGATTATATATTCAAATTCAACCCTGTTGAAAATATCTAATACTATCACTCCCTTTATACTTTGTCTGATTTCATAATGTCTCTATAGATATCTGCTTTCCTACATATTTTCCCCAGTTCATCATTGTGACTCATTCTTCACATGTGCTGACATTGACATTCACTCACTAACCGAAACCCTGTTGCTAAAGAACTTTTGGTCCAATTCCTATACTCACTCTTTTTTCTAAACTTACTTACTATCTTCCTAATCCACCTACTGTCCCCTTTTGACTGGATATTCTCTTCGACATTCAATCATCCAAGGTACAAGGTCCTATGCCATTTTATATTGATTTATCTGAGACATCTGTGCAGAACATAATTCAAAGCTAAGTGTCACAATCAAAGGCCCAATTCCCTTCTGGGCTTCAAATCTTACCTAGATTTCTGTTTTCATACTTACATTTCACCTATTTATTCTTGTAAATATCGCAGATTCCCAATACCATTATTCATCCTGCAGAATGATTCCTAACTCAAATCGAATATGTTATTAATCCTAACCATACACTCTTCCATCAATCTAACTTTACAAAAGAGTAGGAACACAGTTTGTCTTACAATACAGGAATGTAGGGGATCTTCCACCTGCTGAGAACCTCAAAGGTCCTTACAGAAATGATCCCTGGAGAAGATGTTGACAGCTATGGAGGACCTGAGAGAGAAAAATTCATTTTCCATGGAAAACAACCAGGTCAAAATGAAGGGATGTGTCTGAATCAGCCTCTCTCTTCTTAATGTAGAGTAGTTGGACCAAATCAGGCATGTGTGGAGAGCTGTTCCCGGGTGCCTATTTTTGATATACAATTCTTAGCTTGAAGTGTCACAGTAAGTAGGGGCAGGCTCCATCTCATGGGAACCTAGGAAGCAACTTTTAGGACAAAGTGTTTGCCAAGGCAGTGACCTCATTCAGTTTCTGAATGAAGTGACCTACCTCACTTCTTTGGTGATGGAACTCTCTGAACTGGGGATCCAAGAAGCCAGGCACCCAGAGTCAGTCCCAGTCCCAGTCCCAGTGGGCTCACATGTTTGTATTTACCAAGGACAGAGTCAGACTTTCTTGGTACCTACTGATGTGAGGATGGCCAAATGCCAGGAGAGCTCTGAAGAGGGCCAGTTCATGAGAAAGCAGGCAGTGTCTCACCACTGGCTCCTGAAAACTTCACTGAGTTGGCCAAAGAGACCAGATCTGAGAGAGTTTCCCAATACTATTATTCATCCCGAAGAATGATTCCTAACCCAAATTGAACATGTTATTAACCCTAACATACACTGTTCCCTCAATCTAACTTTACAGAAGAGCGGGGACCGTGTTGGTCTTACAATACAGGAATGTAGGGGATCTTCCACCTGCTTAGAAACTCAAAGGTCCATGCAGAAATCATTCCTGGAGAAGATGTAGGCAGCTATGAAGGACTTGAGAGAGCAAAAGTCATCTTCCATGGCAAACAACCTGGTCAGGATAAAGGATTGTATCTGAATCAGCCTCTCTCTTATTAATGTAGAGAAGATGGATCAAACCAGGCCTGTGTGGAGAGCTATTCCTGAGTGCCTATGGTTTATATACCATTCTAACTTGTGAAAGTGTCACAGGAAGTAGGGGCATCCTCCATCTCAAGAGACCATAGGAAGCAACTGTTAGGACAAAGTGGTTGCCAAGGGAGTGACCTCTTTCAGTTTCTGAAGGAAGTGACCTCACATCACTTCCTTGGTGTTGGAACTCTCTGAACTTGGGATCCAGGAAGCCAGGCACCCATTGCCAGTCCCAGTCCTACTCCTAGTTGGCTCACTTCTTTGGATTTACCAGGGACAGAGTCAGTCTTTCATGGTACCTACTGATGTGGGGATGGCCAAATGCCAGAAGAGCTCTGAAGAGGGGACTTTCCTGAGAAAGCAGGTAGTGGCTCATGCTGGCTCCTGAAATCTTCGCAGAGTTGGCCACGAAGACCAGATCTGAGACAAGACAGGCTATTTTTGGGGAACATAGTATGACCCACCAGTCAGAGAATACTCCAGATAGTCACAGATGTACTTGGGGGAAGCAGGTGCCTTTGTGGGTGTTGGTGTGGGATTCTTTTTTTGTCTCATGTTCTGAGAATAGGTTAACCAGTACCCTGGTTATTAATTGGTAGTTACATTATGCTTATAGACCCCAGAACTCAGGACAGGTAGAAAAAATAAATAGAACCATTAAATAGACCTTTACGAAATTAATCTTAGAGACCTGCATAAAAGATTGGACTATGCTCCTGCCTTATGCACTGTTTCATGCAAGAAATACTCCCTCTGTTTCTTTGTGTAACCTCACCACCTGTGAAATTCTCTATGGTGCCCTTCCTCCAGTAAGGGACCTAACCCCAACTCTAAGACCTAAGGATCCCTTCCACACCCCCTAGCTTGACAGACTTAAAGCTCTTGAAAGAACTCATTGATATCTGTTCAAACAGCTGGCCATGGCCTACCAAACTGGGGACAAGGGGACTCCACTTCAATATAATGTAAGAGACTTCATCTACATAAGAAGACATCAGGTTTCATTCCTGGAACCCCGATGGAAAGGAACATACCAGGTACTACTTATAACACCTACATCAGTAAATGTATACGGAATCAATTCCTGGATCCATGCCTCTCATCTCAAGCCTGCGCTCTGTCCAGACTCTTGCTGGAAACTGGAAATGACTAGTAACCCTTTCAAATTGTGTATTCATCATATGAATAAGGCTATAGACTCTCCCTTTGGCCACCAGAAGTCCTAAACCTCATCAGGTGGTTCATCAGCGATGGCTGATCACAAATCCTACTAGAGAAGAAGTATGGTCTATCTCGCTTACAGCCCCCATAGGGACCTGGTGGCCATCTCTCCACCCAGACATTTGTCAGCTGGCTATAGGTTTTTCCTACTGGGATATATCTGATAAAGTGGATCCCACTAAAATTCTATTAAATACCTTCTGTATCATCGATAATGGAAACAAATATTATGGATGTAGGGACACGCGAGCAAGATGCAGGTTGGCTAGCCCAGATTACTATGTTTGCATGGCAGACTATCAAAGCCACAAAGAGCCACGGCTGTGAGGGGAAAAAGCCAACTTCTTCTGTAAGTCATGGGGATGTTAGCATACAGGGACTGCCTGGTGGAACCCAAACTCCCCATCAAATTCAGTACACAGCATTGGCCATATTACCAATTAGACAACCAAAACCGATGGACCCCAGAAGGCTCTCTAGATCCTCAAATTATGCATGACATTTTTAACTTCTACAAGTGATCAAAATGGTGGAAGGAGATTCCCCTATGTGAAGACCTTTTCCCTCCTTCACTCACGTCCTGAACTATGCTTCTCCAATAGACCCTAACCCTCAGCCTTCTGCTCCAGACTCTCTGCTTTCACTCCCACCTGAGCAACCTGATTTCTCCCCTCCATTTACTAGATCAAAAACCAAACCTCGGCCGGTTCTCAGACCATTGCGCCCTTGCTGAGGTATCAGGTACTGAGGTACCCCTCCACCCACTCAGTCCTCTTTTCTCCAGTAAGTGCCCAGAGCAGGTCCCATCAGGTCCTCTTACCAGCTAACCCAAAGCTCAAACCAGCTGAGGAGATCCCTCAGACCACTATCCAAGATGTAATGAAAGTGACCTTTAAAGTTGCCTTGTCATCACTGAAAACAGGTGACTAAGAATTTAAAGTCCCTCACAGGCTTTTTGGGATACTCACTCCTGTCGTCCCCTCTGCTCTACCTGTTCTACTGCTCAAGTTTTTGTTGCCAGGAAAATCACAAACCCCTTTCCCAATATTCTTTTACATCTCTCCTTCCTAATTCTCAGATAAACGGAGCTGCTCTCAGCCTTGCTTTCCACGTCTTGCCCCTCTTCACCAGGCCCACAGAAAAGTCTTATATGACCTACTGCAGAAGTCTTCACCATTGCTGACTTTAGGACTTTCAGCAAAAGAGTCCCTATAAAAGAATTCAATGTAGATAAACTCCGTGTTTTCATGTCGCCCTGTTCTACTTGGCCAGTGGCTGGAAAAATCAGCACTCCTAAGCTAGACACCCCCTTACGAGTTTTTCACAAAATAAGTGAACAAGGCCTCTGGCCTTGAGCTGGGGATTCACAGAGATGGCTACAATTCTATGTAAAGAAGTTACCAACTAGGCTCCATGGTAACAGCTGGCAGGGAGAAAAAAAAGAGAAAAAAAAAAGCTCTCCCTGTCCCAAGTGTCCTTGAAAAGTTAACTTGCCGAGAACAGAGGAAAAAATAACAGAAACAAAAACTGCTTTTTGTGAACTTCTGCAGACTGTGAACTTCTGAGCCCCTTCCCTTACATGTTGGGTACAAATTCTGAAACTACCTAAACTTGGGGTTCAGAAGATTAATTGATTACAACAGAAGCAATACCCTCTAAATCCGTTTGCAACCAAATAGGGCTGTTTCCCTGTCTTCGGTGCTATCTTAGATTCCTTTCCTTTTCCGTACCTACAACAGTATAATTCTATATACTTAAACATTGTTTATGTTTTCATGAAATGGTCAACAGATGTGATTAATTATGAAATGGTGCAGATGTTTCCCAGAGTGTTCTAGGATGATGCATGTTCATTTAAAGATCAAATCAGAGGGCATACAACCTGTTTCCACCGGGAACCTGTATCTCTCACTTTAGCCATCCTATTAGGAATAGGAGTTGCTGCAGGAGTGAGCACAGGAACCCTAGTCCATGGGACACAACAAATGACCCAATTAGAAGCAGCAATAGACCAAAAATTAAAGATAATAAAACCTCCATCACAGCTTTACAGGAATGTTTAACCTCTCTCTCTGAAGTTGTTTTACAGAACAGGCGAGGGTTAAACCTTCTCTTCATGAGAGAAGGGGGACTTTGTGCTGCATTGAGGGAAGAAGGTTGTTTTTATGCCGACCATACTGGAGTTGTATAAGAACCTATGAGTATATTAAGAAAATGCCTTTAAGAGTGTCAACGAGAGAGAGAGGCCCAAAAATGGTGGTTTGAGTCTTGGTTCACACAGTCCCTCTGGTTAACTATGCTTTCATCAGCCCAGGCCTGTCCATTAATAATCCTCATATTATTGCTAACTGTAGGACCCTGTTGGCTCAACCATGTAGTTTCCTTTCTCGAAGCTCAAATTGGACAATTTAAACTTATGGTAATCAGACAACAATATACCCCACTAGGAGACATAAAATGTGACACCCTTCAATGATCACTTTCATGATTAAAAGTAACCAGAAGAAGAATTGGGGAATCAAAAGTTAATAAAATAGGTACTTGTCACTTCCTATTTTTCTGTATGCTTAATAAAACACTGTTGAAATCTTGAGAACTGTTTGCTAATCTTGTTCCCAGAATGTGCTGTCCCCAACTGCCAAACTGCAGAATGTACTCCATCATCCCGTTGAAAGCAAACTGCCCACTCTCCCTGACGCATCAATAAATTTCCCTCCCTGCCCTCTCCAAGGAAAGTATATAAGCTCTGTTTAAGCTGTTCTCAGGACTCTCTGCTCTATTCAAGTGAGCTCTGAGCCCCAGCATGCTGGAGCCTCAATAAACCCTTTGTTGTTGCATGAGACAGTCTCTTGATGGTCTCTTCCTCCTATGCCTGCCCGACCATTACAATATTCCAATTCTATATTCTTATAAATATCTCAGGTTCCCAATACCATTATTCATCCAGCAGAATAATTCCTAACCCATATCAAACATGTTATTAAACATAACCATACACTCTTCCCTCAATCTAACTTTACAGAAGAGCAGGCACAGAGTTGGTATTACAATACAGGAATGTAGGGGATTGTTCATCTGCTGAGAACCTCAAAGATCCATGCAGATATGATCACTGGAGAAGATGTAGGCAGCTATGAAGGACCTGAGAGAGCAAAAGTCATCTTCCATGGAAAACAACCTGGTCAGTATGAAGGGTTGTGTCTGAATCAGGCTCTCAAATTTTAATGTAGAGAAGATGGACCAAACCAGGCCTGTTTAGAGAGTTGTTCCCGGGTGCCTATGGTTGATATACCATTCTAACTTGTGAAACTGTCACAGGTAGTAGGGGCAGACTGCATCTCATGGGACCCTTGGAAGCAAATGTTAGAACAAAGTGGTTGCCAAGGCAGTGACCTCATTCAGTTCCTGAAGGAATTGACCTCACCTCACTTCCTTGTTGATGGAACTATCTGAACTTGGGATCCAGGAAGCCAGGCACACAGAGCCAGTCCCAGTCCCAGTCCCAGTGGTCTCACTTGTTTGGATTTACCAAAGACAGAGTCAGTCTTTCTTGGTACCTACTGATGTGAGGATGGCAAAATGCCAAGAGAGCTCTGAAGAGGGGCCTTTCCTGAGAAAAAGGTAGTTGCTCAATGCTGGCTCCTGACAACTTTACAGAGTTGGCTAAGGAGGACAGATCTGAGAGAGAACATGCCATTTAAAGGGAACATACTGTGGCCCACTAGTCAGAGGACACTCCAAATAGTCTCAGAATTACTTAGGGAAAGGAGGTGCCTTTATGGGTGTAGGTGTAGGTTTGTGGTTTTCACTTGTTCTGAGAATAGGTATCAAAGGCGGTTTGTTTGGATTGAGTGAACTCTTTCTGGTAAGTACTTTGACAAGGCGAGTGTTTTTATGTCTGTATATAAAATGGTGTTCGTGGTTGTAGACATAAGAAGAGAGAATGCATCAATGGATGTGTCCTGTCTAGTAGAAAGCTTGCCAGCCTTCATACTGCCCAATTTATGAATGGACTGCTACTTGACTTATGGATGGGCAACATCTGCTATCCTACAAAGTTCCTGTTTTCTTCCTGAATTCTGGCCTCTCTAAAGAATAGGCTCATGCTTTTGTGCCCAAGATATGTACCACCTCCAAGCTCTGTGACATGGACATGTACTGGATACCTGAAGGGAATGACGAGCTTCTTAGAAAACTCAGATATCAGTATGACCAGTAAAGTCTCAGTGGAGAAAGCCTGCTTTGTGCCTTTTGCTTACCTATTGTTTTATTGCCCTGAATGTCAGGAAGGTCTCTGCCTCAGGCCTCCCCTTTGTGAAGCCTGAAGAAAAGAGTTCTCAAATTGAAATGAATGGGCATCACCTGTGGCTCTGTGCTTAATTGCTTTGGAAAGGGATGTGTCTGAATCCGCCTCTTGGCACTGTGTGAGGCTGTGGCTTAGATTCTCAGCACTAGATGGATCCAAAGAAATATCTCATGTGTGCATCCAATACAAAAATGGCTAAAAGAGCAGATATTGTAGATGAAGTCTCTCGCCTTCCTATGTAAAGTTCCTGACCTCCATTAAGTGAGAATAGTGATACTTTGGGTATGATGAGATATTTAAAGCCCTGTAGAGGCTAGCCTATAGGTGCATGGGTTTTCTCATGATTCCAATTCACATAAAGAATCTAAACCGCACAGTAATTAGGCCTCAAATTGGAGAAGCAAAGCAGCATTAACGGCATGCCTATTTGATCACTCTTGGTTAACAGGAAGGGTGTCTAGGCCACACAGACTTTAGGAAAATGAGGGAAAAAGGGAGCTTATTTTGGACACTGTTGTGGGCTGCGCCCCTCATGGAAACCTGCTACCAGAGGTAATGATTAGTGTCTATATGGAAGAAGATGAGGGCCATGTGGGAGTGTTTTGGTTTTAATTGTGGACATTTGTATCGTGGTTGGAAGAGATGACTGGGTCCACCTGGGCTTGAACTCTGGTGTGACTCCCATGAGAGACTGAGTTCTGGAACTGACCTCAGAGCAGTATTGCCATGAATTTTGTCGGGATTTTATTAGGCCACGCATGAGAGTGACCCTTGGAAACTGAGATCTAAGGCCAGTGTGGATTTCCACAGAGCACTGGGAATCTCAGCCAGGATATAACATGATTTTATTTTTAAAGACTTGGCAGCCATAGTTGAGAGTCAAAACACACATGGAACTCACATTGTAGACCTCAATGGGTCTGGCTTCATGTGACATTTTGGCCACTCTTTGGGAAGACTTGCCTGTGAGAGTTCTTCAGAGCATTCATTGAAATGAGCTTCCTCACCATTTAATGGTTCCTGAATTAATTGAAACCCATAGTGCCTCCAACTTCATCCTTGAAAAATAGCTAGATAAATACCATGAAATTTTTGAAATTCCCATGACCAGGTGGCACTGGAGAAACGTTGGTTGTCCTGTTGCTGATCATGAGTATACCAGACGGTGCCTTGATTGACTGGGTTTCATGAAAATGGTGTAGATCAGATATGCCAGTAAGTTGGAGCCTGCTGAGCAGTGGGCCTAGAGCAATGTTGGGCAGGTGTGTGACACAAAATATGCGCTGGGGCCATTTCGATCTGCCATTGGCTTCCAAATGCCTTGTGACTGACAGGATGCAGCCAGCAGACCCTTATTTGTAAAGGCATCTTGTTATATGGAGAGTTTTGACCCTGTCCCTTACTTTTGGAAACTCCTCTACCACCTCCAAGTTTGTGAACTACTGATCATATTCCATTCCAGATTTGTATTCTCAGAATTCCTAACTCTTTTTCCCTAATTGTGTCTTACTTGGGGTGAAAGTATTGTCAAGGCATTGTTCTGGATGAGAGTGGAAAAAATTTTGTGTAGCACATATTTGCATACACATTGGATTTATTTTCCAATTTTCCATTCAGAATACTAAATCCCTGACACTAACATATACCCTATTAGACTCTGACTACTAATCCTAATATGGTGGAGTAAAATAACCCAAACGGAATAGAAATACAAGCAGTTCAGAGAAGGCATGGTGTGTAGTTGGAATTGTCTTTTGCATTATATTGGGTAGAAGGTATAAACTAGTTAATATTTTATTGAAAGAGTTCTCCATGTGTTTTTAAAGTAAACAAATGTATGAATTCGTGTCTCCCTTTCTCCGTAGCATATTCAGCACATGTATTTTTATATGCACATACAGAATCCTACCTGGTACCACTCGTACAATCTTGTGAGGTGGCTTACTTGGCAGATACAAATTGCGAGAAGACATCACAGCTCCTAAACACTGTTGGAACAGAAAATTAAACCTATGGGTGAGGTTCCTAGATGAACAACATTATACATAAATCCATGTTCAGTAAAATGAATATTTTTGCATCTGTGGATGATTTATATTTCATGGTGAATTTCGATTGGCATATATATTGCTACTTTTTAATGTCTGTGTGTATATATATATATATATATATATATATATATATATATATATATACAGTCTCCTGATTTTTCAAAATATGAAATATATGCGTCTTATTACACACTTCCTAAATTCATTCATATTCATGTATGTGGATTTATAATCAAATTTTCACATGATTATTCTCAGAAATATTCATCCACCTGAAATACATATTTTTTCCTACTAGTGAAAACTAACTTCAGTGAATGTTGCATACAAATCCTAATATTTCTACAGTAACTGACCCAGTTTAACATCAATGCGAGTAGATTCCAATGGGACATGCTGTGTGTTTTGACGTTCATTTTTATTCAACACTGGTACATTATGATTTCTTCAGTTTATGCACATCATAGGATATATTTTTCATCCACAGTTTCGCAAATTTATACGCATTTGTTTCACTTTCAATCAATTCCTTCTTCAGAACACATGTATTCATCCATGTTTCTTGACTGGTCTTTTCATGAGACTTCTTTACAAAACACATTATTTTCAATTTTCATAATCATTTTTGAAGCGAAACTCAGACACCGTTCATGATAAACAATAACACTAATATTAACAATAGATGTATAACTGGTTGGAATGAATGATTTTATATCAATATAAGATATCTTAAATATTTTCAGATATCAATTCCATCCATTATTTAAAGTGGAATCAGCTATATTATTTATTCACAGTGTGGTCAATTCATGCATTATCTCTATATTCATAGACACAGGGCACACCTCTTTGTACAACCAATACTTATGTATATGTCTTCTAAATATTACTGCCAGAAATGGTGTAAGAAATACTCATGTCACCAGATCTACATACACATTTTATCACAGTAATATTCGGGACACAAAAAGTAAATGTCACACTTATGATTGTACCGGAGTCTGAATGGAAAGTGAACATGGATTACTAAAAACATTCCTGTCCATGTTGCCTAATCCTCTCAATTATCAATCCTGTTGGTGACTACATATTTGTTTCTTCCAAAGATTATATATTCAAACTCTACCCTGTTGAAAATGCCTAATCATATCACTCACTTTATACTTTGACTGATTTCATTATGTCTCTATTGATATGTGGTTTCCTACATATTTTCCCCAGTTCATCATTGTGACTGACCCTTCACATGAAGTTATGTTTACTTTCACTCTCTAACCAAAACACTATTGCGATAGAACATATATTCCAAATCCTATATTGACACTTCTTCCTAAACCTACTATCTACCTAATCCTACCGACTATCCGTTTTTGACTGGATGTTCTCTTCGACATTCAATCATCCAAGGTACAAGGTTCTATGCCATTATATATCTATTTTTCTGAGACATCTGTGCACAATGTAAATCAAAGTTAAGTATCCCAATCAAGGGCCCAATGCCCTCTAGGCTTCAAAATTACCTAGATTTCTGTTTTTATTCATATATTTAACCTCTATATTTTTATAAATATCGCAGGTTCCCAATACCATTATTCATTCCGCAGAATGATTCCTAACCCAATTCAAACATTTTATTAACCCTAAGAATACACTGTTCCCTCAATCTAAATTTAATGAAAAGCAGGGACAGAGTTGGTCTTACAATACAGGAATGTTGGGGATCTTCCACCTGCTGAGAACTTCAAAGATCCATGTAGAAATGAACCCTGGAGAAGATATAGTCATCTATGAAGGACCTGAGAGAGCAAAAGTCATCTTCCATGTCAAACACCCTGGTCAGGATGAAGGGATGTGTCTGAATCAGCCTCTCTCTTCTTAATGTAGAGGAGAAGGACCAAACCAGGCCTGTGTGGATAGCTATTCCCGGGTTCCTAAGGTTGACATACCATTCTAACTTGTGAACATTTCAGAGGAAGTAGGGGAACCCTCCATCTAATGGGACCCTTGGAAGCAACTATTAGGACAAAATGGTTTACAAGACAGTGAATTCATTCAGTTCCTGAAGGAAGTGACCTCACCTCACTTCCTTCGTGATGGATCTCTCTGAACTTGGGATCCTGGAAGCCAGGCACACAGAGCCAGTCCCAGTCCCAGTCCCAGTGGGCTCACTTGCTTGGATTTACCAAAGAGAGAGTCAGTCTTTCTTTGTTCCTACTGATATTATGATGCCAAAAGCAAGGAGAGCTCTGAAGAGGGGCCTTTCCTGAGAAAGCAGGTAGTGGCTCAAAATTCCCTTCTGACAACTTAAAAGAGTTGGCCAAGTAGACCAGATCTGAGACAGGACAGGACATTTTGGAGAAACATTGTATGGCCCACCAGTCAGAGGACACTCCGTAGAGTCACAGACCTACTTGGGGGAAGGAGGTGACTTTGTGGGTGTGGTTGTGGGTTTATGATTTTGTCTCATCTTCTGAGAATAGGTAGGAAAGGCGGTTAGTTTTTTTTTTTTTTTTTTTTTTTTGGAGTGTACTGTTTCTAGTAAGTCGTTTGACAAGGCGAGTGTTTCTATG